>NC_091699.1:70000100-70300100 GCF_041296265.1 Equus caballus
ACATGTTATCAAAAAGTGTTTTCATTGCTCAATCTGACTGCTCTCTTTCTCAACCTATTGCATTCATCTTGTCTTTAGAGGCCAAGTATAAACGGAGGTCTAGATGAAAGGAATTTTTTTTTTAAAAACCCATTTGTGTTTTTCCTTTCTGTGTTAAATTATGAATACGATAATTGGTGGTTAATGAGATGTAAGTGCTGTAGCCTCAGACACTTTGGGTTACTCCTGTCTCTGCACCATTTTCATTCAGCCCTCATTTTCCAAACATCAGACCTATAATTATGCCAAAATTTATCCAAGCCAGAGAATATTTTGTTTTTCCCTTTTGCAACGTACAGACCATAAAGTTATGGAAAGCGTTGGACATAAAAAACTAATTTTAACCCCCCAGTGAAAATTCTGCGGGACAACTCAATAAAATATAATTAAAGATGTATGAATCATAGATTTCAGAGATCACTGAGACATGTAGAAAGCATCTGATCTAGCTATTTGGCTTTGGTATCAACCCTATTTTGCAGATGAATTAGCAAAATCTCACAAAAATTCAATATATGTGAAGCTGAGGTTCGAACTGGAATCTGTCTGACCCTAAAACCTGCGCCTTGCAAGGGAATTTGGCAGCTGTGTTTTGCCTCTCCGAACGGTGTTTTTTGATTGGTCATGCTCTTGCCAGCCCACCTTGAACTCTTTGATCACCTGGTTGAGCGTTTTTCATAAGCTTTTAAAGCTTTATTTATATTTGATTTGTACAGTATCCTTCAGTGACCGTGTCCTTGCACCAGATATTTTGATGTACTAAATTTACACGCATATTTGAGTGAGGAAGATATATGCATTTTGTTTTGTATAAAAAAGTCCAGGTCTCATGTTTTCATTGAAAACGGCAGTCTTTGTTTCCACTCAAGTGCTAATCTTTCTAAAAATGTCCCTCACATTGAAGGACATCCAAAAGGCAGTAACTTATTAGAACCTTGGGTTCAGATTACAAATGCGTTTGGCTAGCTCAGTGTTAAAGTTCAAATTATCTCAGAATTATTTTAAATATTTGCACAGGAACACTGACTAGTTCACTAATGTGTGGCCTCAGAACTATCCACTAATAACCACCTTGGTCTATGGTCGTTAACTCCAAGGGCTCAAGTGAGCTCTCTGCTAAGTAATTTGCCTCAGTGTTCGAAGCTGTCATATGATGTCTTTAGGACTTGGAAGTGTTGATTCAGAAAAGGAATTTGAAACCAATTTTTAAAATTGACTTTATTCTTTACACACAAGAGTTGAAAAGGAAGTTCTGATGAGGTAATGTCCTTTCCTACCCAT
Source organism: Equus caballus (assembly GCF_041296265.1). Classification (NCBI taxonomy): domain Eukaryota; kingdom Metazoa; phylum Chordata; class Mammalia; order Perissodactyla; family Equidae; genus Equus; species Equus caballus. The sequence goes on from NC_091699.1 coordinate 70,001,421, forward strand.
TCCCCGCACCCCCCCACACCTTTTTGTAGTTACTTTCTCCTGATTATTTACCTTTAAACTGGAGACCTAGTAGCTGGTGGAGGGGAAAGAATGTCTGTGTGGGAGTCAGGATACCTGGGATTTAGTTCTAGCTCTGTCATTCAACTCATGACCTTAGACAAGTCATTTAGTTTCTCTGGGCATTGGTTTCTATAAATGAAGAAGTGACACAAGGTCATTTCTAAGTTGTAGAATCTGTGAGTATGTGCATTCTACCAAGAGAAGCTAAACTAGCTGGAAGACAACAGATCCATGGATGGGTTAGGCAGACCCTCATCTCCATTATTTCTTACCTTTCTGCAGCGCTGGCTTCAGGGGCTGCAACCTGTGCTGTCACATAGGACCCTGGGCTCTACAGGGCTCTGTGCTTAGTTTAGGGTTTTGCTCTCACCATCTTGAAATTCTTAATTTTTGAACAGAGGGCCTGCATTTTTATTTTGCTCTGGACCAGACAAATTTTGTAGCTGGCCCTGCCTTTTGGTAATACGTTTCTTGCCAGTGTATCTGCCAGCTGAAAAAAGGAATCATAACCTCAAATTGGTCACATTTGCCACCATTGTATCTTTTGGGCAGACTGAGGAAAACAAAACGTTGACAAAAATATGTATGTGGATTATTTGGTTATTTTCAATGATCTGAGTTTTTGATTGTCTACATTTTCCTTCTTCTGTGCCTCCTTGCTCCACCTCAATCCCATTTTTTTAAAAAAATAAGAGTTAATTACTGGTATTTACCACTAAGTATTTTCAGTCTCTCCACCCAACATTCTCGCCATTGCTACATAATCAGCTATAGTACAATGTAGAGTATGCTGTCAGCTTTGAATGGTCATTTTGTTGTACATTTTTATTTTTCTGGAGAAGCTACAATTACAACAGCTTGTCAGACTAGAGAGGAGTCTTCTTTGCCACCAGCAGCTGCTTTGTTCTGACCAAATGAGGTCCTCTTCCCCTTTGAGAATAGAATAGCCACCCAGGACTATGAGAGGTCAATTCTGTATAAAAAGGGACTTGCTGAATGTGCTAAAATGCACATTCATGCAGGGGCCAGCTTGATTGTGCACGTTCACACTGATAAAAATTACTCTGTGATTGCAAGGAACATATGCTTCCTGGTTTATTCATTATTGCATGCAAAGATGAAAGAGCAAAAGAGACCGAGGAAAGTGTTTCTATGTGCCCCTTGATGGCTGGATGTGGTTTTACCTTGTGAGTCTGCTTTCAGAAACTTCCAACAAATCTCTAAGCAACTCAATGGCCGATTTACATATCATATCCATGATGATAAATTGCTTCAATGGAGCACTCCAGAGTGTCTGTTTCCAAAGCATTGAAAATGCTAAACCAATCCTCAAATGCTGTTTTTTTCTCTTTTTCAAATCCTGTGTTTATAATCTTCAAAGTGCTCTCTTTTTGCCCTCAGTTCATAAAATTTTATTCTCTTTACCTAAAACTTGCTAGTAGCTGACTTTTAATTGTACTAACAATGTCTGAATGTTTTTAAGTATTTAACTAGTCTTTTTCCTTCATAAAACTGAATTTAAAGTGACAGTCTCTATGTTGAGTTGTAATTGCTGCCCTGACTCCTGACTTCTAGATTGGGAAACATATCATTTTTATCTTTTAAATCATATAAACTGGTGTTTTGATTCACACATGTGCTTAAGAATAGGAAAGAAAGAATTGGTAAATTTTTTAAGGGAATGCAGTTGGTCATTCAACAACATTTTATATCTGTTATTGATCACAAGCAGAGCAGTAATTGAGCTTCCATTTGTGGGTTTCTTATATCTGATGCGTTGAACTATTTCAGCAGTAAATTAGCAGTTTTGAAACTCTGGGATTTTAGAGAAAAAGAAACAAAGGGAAACTCCTCAGGTAATTAGTTGAATGGTTTGGTGCCATGCATTTTACTTCAGAACACCTTTTTGAACACTTCTTTACAAAATTCCCAAGTAAGAGCCATAGAAGCCTAAACACACAATTTACCTGTGAAGAGAGAGGAAATCCTGAGTTCAAGTATCCACACTGTGGAGTATAATGTCCCTCCTTGGTGACCTCTAGGAGATGAGGCCACCCACTCAAGATCTTCTTAGAAGTGTTGATCTCTTCTATGGAGTAACCCTAATGGTGACAATTAACATCATGGTGACGACTCGTGACAAGTGTTTGAGATGACACCTCACCTCAGAGATGTCATCCAATGGGACCGCTAGGCAGAAACCCCTTGAGGGTGAAGTGAGTCTTGTGGCATTTTACCCCTCAGTGGGAAACACAGTGTTTGCAGCTTGGCTGCACCTTGGAAGCACCTGGGCAAAGAAAGCCAAAAATTCTGATGTCTGGATCCTTCCCACAGAGATTGTAATGTCATTTGTCAAAGGTGTGTCCTGGGCATTGGGATTTGAGAAGTCCCCCAAGTGATTTTAAGGAGCAGCTAGGCCTGAGAACCAAGGTCTGGAGTGAGATTTTATACACGTATTTAACAGCTTTATTGAGATATAATCACATACTATTCACTTCTTTAAAGTGTACAGTTCAATGGTTTTTAGTATATTCACAGAGTTGTGCCACCATCACCACAATCAATTTTACATTTCCATCACCCTAAAAAGAAATCCATTAGCAGTCACTCCTCACTTCTCTCCTACACCCTCCTTCACTCTCACCCCTGGCAACCACTAACCTGTTTTCTGTTCCTATAGATTTGCCTATTGTGGACATTTCATGTTAAGGGAATCATATAACATGGACCTTTTATGACTGACTTCTCTCATTTAGTATAATGTTTTCAGTGTTCATACACGTTATAGCATGTATCAGTACTTCATTCCTTTTTATTTCTGAGTAATATTCCATTGCATGGATATGCCTCATTTCGTTTATCCATTCCCCAGCTGGTGGATATTTGGGTTGTTCTACGTTTTGGTTGTTATGAATAATGCTGCTACAAACATCTCTGTACAAGTTTTTGCATGCACATGTTTTAGTTTCTCTTGGGTGTATATCTAGGAGTAGAATTACTGTGTTATATGGAATCTTCATGCGTAACTTTTAAGGAACTATCAGACTGTTTTCCAGAGGAACTGCAGCATTTTCCATTCCCGTCAACAGTGTATGAGGGCTCCCAGTTTCTCCACATCCTTGCCGACACTTGCTGTTATCTATCTTTTTTATGATAGCCATCCTAGTGGCTGTGAAATGATAGCTCTTTGTGGTTTTGATTTGCATTCCTCTTGTGGCTGATGATGTTGAGAATCTTTTCATGTGCTTATTGTCCATTTGTATATCCTCTTTGAAGAAATCTCTATTTAGATCCTTTGCCCATTTTCTAATTATTTATTTTTTCATTATTGAGTTATAAATTTCTTTATATTTCCTAGATGCAATGGAAATATGATTTGCAAATATTTTCTTCCACTCTGTGGGCTGTCTTTTCACTTTCTTAAAGGTCTCCACTGAAACACAAAAGTTTTTAATTTTGCTGAAGTCCAATTTATTTTTTCTTAGTTGCTTGTGTCTTTCGTGTTCTATGCAAAAATGCCTTGCATAACCCAAGGTAATGAAAATTTTCTCCTATATTTTCTTCTAAGAATTTTATAGTTTTAGCTCTTACATTTAGATGTATAAACCACTTTGAGTTAATTTTTCTATGTGTGTGAGGAAGGGGTCCAACTTCATTCTTGTTTTTTTGGAAAGTCATTTCTCTCATTTGTTTATTATTGAGGTCACATTGGTTTATAATGTTGTATAGATTTCAGGTGTACATCATTAGATTTTGACTTCTGTATACATCATGTTCCCCAACAAAGGTCTCGTTTCCATCTGTCACTGTAAAAATGTCCCCCTTTACCCCTTTCGCCCTCCCCCCACCCCCTTTCCCCTCTGGTAACTACCAATCTGTTCCCTGTATCTGTTTGTTTGTTTATCTTCCACATGAGTGAAGTCATACAGTATTTGTCTTTCTCTGTTTGACTTATTTCACTTAGCATAATACCCTCAAGATCCATCCATGTTGTCACAAATGGCACGATTTCATCTTTATGGCTGAGTAGCATTCCATTGTATACATATACATAGGTATACACACACCACATCATCTTTATCCATTCATCCGTCAGTGGGCACTTCGTCCAACTCATTCATTTGTATGTGGATATCCTAGAATGAGTTTTTAAAATAGTCTTCTCACCTATGGTTCGTGAACATCTTGCTGAAAAATGAAGGATGGACTTCATGCGGCTTGGCACATGGGGCATCTATACCAAAAATGAATTGCCGGAGAGTTTCAGCTTCTTTCTGCTGTCCTCCAGGGAGCCCATACACTGCTTGAAAGTCTAAATACACACCTGGAACTACCAAAGAACACATTTACACAGCCTCTGGTCAGTGTGTTGAGGTCTCCCGACTAGGGGGATTTAAGTGAAGAGTGATATCAATCCCTAAGACTTCCGAAGGAGTTGAGTTCACTTGTCTGCACTGATCCACACAAGAACACTTAAGCTACAGTATGTGACCTACAAGTCAGGAAGTGCTTGCTGAATGCAATGGTGCTATTTGATGATGTGTCATTGCTTTGTGCTCTTACCTGTTTGAATGAAAGAAGGAAACTTCCTGAAAATTATGAGTCAGAAATTACTTCCAGAAAGTTATAAACTTGTGTTATTTGAAAATGCTCAAGGGAAGAACAGATAAACCATCCCTCCACAAGACCCTTGAGGGAAATGTAGTACAAAGTAGAGGATTGTGTCATGCATACCCAAAGTTCTGCGCTGCTCTGGAGGTGGCAGGTAGGATTAGGAACAATCCACTAGCAAGTAGGGAAACCCCCATCAGTCAAGCCACCAGACTAGGAGTCCAAGTTTAGGAACCAGTCAAGTTCCTTCCTTCTCTGCAGCTCTAAAAGTGCTGATTCTCATGCAGGCAGGTGCATCTTCCACAAACAGCCTCTGTGTGCTTTCTAGGAAGGGAAGGTGCATGACAAGTGTCTTTCTATGCTACTGAGCTTAAGGAGGGTACATTATTGTGTGCTTTGGGGGACCGTATTGAAACTTCCATCACTTCTCGTAAATCCCCCAGGTAAATACCCTTTAATCCCAAGAAGGCAGCAAGGAAAATAGGCACAGAATCTCAAAGACTTGGGTCCGCATCCTGGCTGTACTACAGAATCTGGGTAACTTTTTACCCAGTGAAGTATTTAACTTCTTTGAGCTTCATCTTTCTCTTCTATGTTATGGGAATATAAAAATATCTATTAACTGTCATTGTTGGATAAACTGAGGTAAAAATGTAAAACCCCTGACCCAAGTTAGGAGTTGATATATTTTATTCCACTCTCCCTTTCAATAAGAAAGATATGGTGGAACCCCCACTTTCAAAACTCATATTTTGGGCCTTGAATCCAAAGAATTAAAAGGACCATTAGCAAAAATGGAGGTTAGATTTACTATTGGACATGTCAGTTCCCTCTTCTGTATCATTCTGTGTCTTCAGTGGTCTTAAAGCCCTTATTTCTTGGCAGACTATAGGACCTCCCTTCATGCGGACTTCCTACCACCCTAAGAAAATCATTACTACTGTCCATGACTTTGGTGACCCATCAGCATTCCAGCGAACTACCCAGCTGTTTGAAACAGCAGCTCTTTATTTTCTTTGGTCTGAGTATGCAAAGATGAAATGCAGCTGCCTGTTTTTGGAAAAGCTTTCTTGGTCTATGTCATTTGGTTAGGTTAAGCGCTGGAATGTATGATGACCTTGGTCTGTGCACTAACCTCTGCCAGGTGCCCCTAGAGCTTGTTTATACAGATATTTATTGGCCATGAAGCTGAAACTCAGCCCAAGTTTCCCTAAGATGCTTCTTTGGGGGTTAATTGTTCAGGAAGAGTATTAGTATCACTGTTAGTAGGAAGAAACATTTTTTATGACAAGTGTATGAGACCCTGTACAGAGGATGTTACTATAGCAGGCATGGGATCTGGCTTGGTTCTTAAAGTGAGCTTGGCTGTTTAATTGTGTCAAGCACTTCCATTGCCTCTGCATTATATGGAAATAGTGATCTTTTCTTCCATCGGCTTCCCTGTAATGTCCTAAAGATCATCAGTAAGATAACAGGCATGGAAGTATTGCATTCCAAGAACAATGTATGCATTCAAGTAGTGGCATCTGTATTATTCATAGTCCTATGGAATTCAGTCCAGTTGTTTTCTACAAAAAACTCAGAAGTTTCCTTAATGATGATGTGTCAGAAATTGGGAACAATGAATTTGAGAACTCTGAGTAAGCATGAAAAGAAACGTTAATTCAAAAAGGAATTTAGCATTTATCTTTATTAGGCCACATTATCATATATATCCTTTTCTAAAACTTTTTGGACATAAGTAGAGATATTAAAAAGCAGAATAAACTACTTGTTCTTCATATCAAGAGAGGAGAACAGAAGTATATATAAATTCCAAGCAGTATATGTTCCAAACCTCTGAAAATCCTTTCTGGAATTTGTCCTGGGATAAATCCAGACATATAAGTACAAATGTACTCATATAACTATAAATATCTAAAACCTAAACTATTTGATTTTGAAATACAGCCAGTTATAAGTTAAGACAAATTTATTTATTTATTTTGGTGAGATTGTTGCTGAGCGAACATCTGTGCCAATCTTCCTCTGTTTTGTACGTGGGATGCTGCCACAGCATGGCTTGGTGAGTGGTATGCAGGTCTGCACCTGTGTGATCTAAACTTGCGAACCCGTGAACCCTGGGCCACCGAAGCAGAGCATGCAAACTTAACCACCATGCCACCTGGCTGGCCCCAAGTCAAATTTAAATACCCTTCCTGTTTCTGCTGGAATTCAGCACATCCCCTTGAAAAATGGAAGACTTTGCTCTATAATAGGAAAAATAGAAGTTATGAAGAGTAATTTGAGGATGATTTACAGTTGACTGTAACTAACATTTTTAGGTGGAGAAATCCACTGTGTCTTTAGATTAAATCTAGAATTTTCATCTGGAAAAAAAAATAGCTAACCCCTCAATAAATTCAACAAAATAAAATATTATGTATTTTCCCTAGACTTGGAAGAAATAAAATGTGGATTTCCAGTTTAAACAAGACCTTATGTGTGGTTGTAAGAATCAAATGAAAAGATGCACGTAAAAGTGTTTCGGAAATAGCAACATACTCATAGCAGGGTACCAGGAAGGGCTATAGAGCATAGTGGTAAGGAGTCTGGCTTTGGAGCCAGATAGCATGTGTCCCATTTCCAATATGACTGCTCTTGTGTGAATTATTTAACCTGTGTCCTCGTATCCACATCTGTAAAATAATAATTCCCATTACTACTATAAATAATGAATCAGCACACATAAAATTCTCAGGATAATGCCTGGCATATATAAAATGCTCAACTAATGTTGGTCTTGATGATGCAAATGTATTTGGGGAAAATGAGAGTACACGAGGAAGAAGTTTGTTTTTTTTTTAAATGGAAGATGGACCCAGCTCATTCAATATGCTTACGAAGGAGTAAACAGAATTTTAGAAACAAATTCGGTTTGGGATTAGAATAGAAAAGTATACCCAGTTCATAAATATATCTTAAATTGAGACTATTGTCTTTCCTGATACTGGTAGAAATATTATTAGCGGCACTTAACATAGTTTAAAATGATACATGTTGAGCAATTATCACACACACACTATAGAGCTGTGAAGTTGCAGTTTAAAAACAAAGTTTAATGGGGAATCACAGTCTCTGGATTTATTAGCAAGTATCATAGAGATTATGAAATGATGTGGGATAGTAAATGTTTTTGTTGCCACAAATATGGAATGATGGCATTATCAAAGAATGGTGGACAAAACAGCCTGACTTCAAGGAGAGAGGGACAACTCTCCACAAGACCTTTTCCAAAACTGAACTATAGTTGTTCTTTACTTTTGACCATATTTTGCCATCCATTTTCTAAGACAATGGCTAAGTATTCCACGCTGGAAAGCCAGAGCCACCCAGGCCTTCCCTTCCTGTGGCTGTGACACAAGTCCCTGAGCAGCCCCACTGCTCTCCAAAGAAGCTTCCCAAAGACAACTAGCTCTACCCACTGCCTGCCTCTTTGCTCCACTGCTGCCTCTGCCCTGCCGGGCACGACACCTGGACCCCGCCTGGGATGCCCCTCCTCTCTTTGCTGCCACAGACACCGGCTGGACAAAATGGCCCCTGAAGAGATTCATCTTTGCTTCTCCACCAGCTGAGGGAACTTGTCTGTGGGCTGTCTCAGATCTGCCAAAATTATTCCAGCAACACTTGGCAAAAGCCCAGGCTGTGAGTTCTTCATGCTAAAAATAGAGAATTGGGGCCAATATTCTTACTATAATTTTCTTAATTCCAAGAGTTTCAAAATAAAAAATATATATATTCAGGAAAAGGACTGGGAAACACATGGGCAGCCAGGCTGAGAGGCTGGATAAAAACAGAGCAGCTGTGTAGGTCTTCAGCCTGAGCTGGCTGCATAGCCCTTGATTTCTTTGAACTCTGAGCCTGAGGATTCAGGGCCATAAAACAGAGCTAACAAGTGTTGAGCTATCTGATTTTTTGTGAGACATAAAGGGTAGAGTTGATTGTTAAGCAGTTTGCAAATGGAAGGTATTGCAGAAGTGCTTATAATAATAAAAGGTTAATTATAGGACTTTCCCAGGTTCTGGCACTACTGTAATGGGAAGGATGGCACATGCAAGACCTAACACGTCCATCAAAAAGCTGGCAGGATGTCTGCGAAAGTAAATACTCTGTTATATAGGGTGATATCTCATATGCTGATCAACATAATAAGGCTAGCTGGACAGCTGCCTTAGTTTGAGATAAGCAAAGCAAGCATGGGAGTGTTTTAAAGCCATGTATGCACAGGTAGCTATACTTAGAGTAAGTTTCAGCTGGAGAATAGGGATAAGGGAGGTCTCATGCCTCTTGGTATCTTCACTGTATCTTATGATTATAAAGTGCCTAGCATTCTGTCTGGCACATAGTAACTGAACAATAAATCATTGGTTCTTTCCCCTTCCTCTAGCATTTTGTCATCAGCGGGAGATGGCTTACGGGACAGGGACATGGGGAGCTTTGAGTGCCAAGAGAACACAGTCTAAACAAAATTAGTGGGTTTGCTATACAAATGTAGCCTTGGGACAATATCTCTAGCTTCTCCTTCCTACCAGATTGTCGTGCTTATGCCATGCCTATGAAGACATTTTTGAACTATCATTGTTTACCTTCTATTCAATGAGTACTACAAAAATACCTGTTGGTTCAACTACATCTCTTACAGACACTTGCAGCATTCCAAGATTGTAATTCCCTTTAGTGAACACTGCTGAACAGATTCCTACTTGTTGAGTATTGCTTATTGCTACTGATATTCTTATAAACACTGCCAAAAGCCTTTAATCCTCTCTCAGTTGAGTGTATCTTTCGAGTTGTTTTTGTTGTTAAAACTAACCTTTTGGCAGAGAGAAGAGCGAACAAGGAAAGGAATTGAGGTAGGAAGCAGTTTGTAGAAAGATCCTTGGAAAAACCCTTTCCCCTGCATTACATTTTGCATTCCATTAGAGAACAACGGATTAAAAACAAAGCAAAATCTGGCTGAGAACCTGAAAGGCAAGTTTCAGCATGAGTGAATTTTTAACAGCCTCAAAGAGGGGGTTAAAATGAAATTCTGACAACCTTAACTACACTTCTTTCTTAAAGTATTGCTATAATAATAAAAGGTGAAATGTCAGCAGTCACGTATTATTCTGTCTAACAATAGTTGATAATTTTTCCTCTGTGGGAGCACTTGCCCTTTTATACTTTCAGCTCTGCGTTTTGACTGAATGCCCAAGGATAGCAATTACTTAAGTCATTTACCTGCACTTGGGCAGCACACACAGGACCTGTTCTGCATTGCTGAGCTCTCCAGAGGTTTGCTCTTGGTGACTTCAGGCAAGCAAATGAGTCCTGTGATATGGGCTACTTACTGCCTTTCTAATAACCTGTATCCATTCTAAGCCTTGGAAACACACTAATGGTAATATTTTCTGAAAAGAAGAGACTAACTTTTTTCTGACTGTCAGAAAAGTATCTTCATTCATCCAAAAAGCCACACAGAGTCTCCCTCAGAATATTCTAGAAGAGTAGATACTGCTCATGGTTATCACAAAGTGATCAGATGGGAGATGGTGAAGGGGGTCTTCCATTTAATTTTATCCCCTTAACAAGCATACTTTGAACAACTGCTCTATTCCTCAAGCTAGCGCATCTGCTGGGGAGAGCTACCAAGATGACTATTACACAGACCCAACCTGTGAAGAGGGTTTACATTTTGTAGTAGAAGTCAGATGAGAGGTCTAAGTTCTTGAGGGAAGTAGGCTGACAAAGGCAGTAGCTTGCCTTGAGGATAGAAAGTGGAATACTGGAATCAGTCATGACCCATCAAACTCAAATGTCCTTGGGGCTGGGCAAGTAAAAGAAATGAATGAATGATGCTGGTAAGGACTGTGGCACAGTGGAGTGTGTGAGCACTATTTAAATGGAACACTGTCCCTCAAACGCAGCTCTCAGAGCCATGTGCCAATGCTGGCCCATTATTGCCAGCCTTCAGTTTTTTCAAAATAGTTTCCTTTAATGTTGACAAGTAGTTCACAATTTGTTAACTGCTGAAAGGTCCACATAAAACAATTCCAGGGACCAAACTTGGCCCATAGACCAGTAGTTGTTTCCCCTGGGTTATGGCATGTGCTGTCATAAAATTCCATCCCATCTTCATTATCGTTGGTTGTCACAGGTTAGGTTTCCTGGGAAGCAGATTCTGAGACAGAGTTTAGCCAGGAGATGGTTTACGGGGAGTGTTCTTGAGATCAACACCTTTAGTAGGAAAGAGAAGGAAGCAGCTTTGGATAGAGGGAGAAGTTAATTTGCAATGCAGTCTATGTGGAGGTCTCAGCCAACCTTCCAGGGTTGCTGAAACTGGGATGGCCCTGCAGAGTTGCTCCAAGTTGGATGAGAGGGCAGGACCTTAACACACTGTGTGGACTGGTCATTGGATGTGGATTGCTTCGGGAAGGGGCATGACTTTGAACAATGAAGCTCTCTTCAGCTAAAGAAATATCCATGGCGGCCATCAGTACTCCCAGTAGCTGGGGAATCAGTTCTTCCTCCCTGAAGGGGAATCTGGGTGGTCATCACAGCATCCATCATAGTGGTAGATAGGTTTTTCTGCATTGATTGTGTTGTCTCTGAAAACGAAGACTAGGTCTCAATCATCTTTGAACTGGTCTGTCATCATGCCTTAGAAAAGAGAGATGATCCCCAATTCATTGTTTTTCCATTCAGTGCCATCCTTTCTCTGAGCCTGTTTCCTTTCCTGCTCTTGATGGCCTACATGCCTTCCACAGAAACTGTTAGAACAAAACTCCTGACCCCTCTAAGGAGTTCCTAACCCCTTGATCCAGCCTCAGTGCTACACTGTTGTGGCCTACAATCCATATATGCAGCATTTGTAAGGAAAAAGTTTCAACCTAAGTGTATGGAAATAGAATGGAATGATACACTCATTTTTGCATCATGTTCTCTTTGATAGCCTACTATGTGCCAGGTATCAAACTACCCACTATGAACAAAACATGATCTCTGCATGCAAGAAACTTGGTATTTAGTTGGCAATGCAGACACTTAAGCAGGTGAATACAGTGTGGTATGTGCTGTCATAGGAATGATCACAAGTGTTGTCTTTGAAGGTCATTTGAATTAAAGCCTCTAGTTAGAAACAGTCATAATAATCTTGATGAATAACAATTCACCAAGATACCAGTTGGACCAAAGAGGCTCAGGTTATAAAATGTATTAAGGAGGCAGACTCTGCAAGATTCAGGGAATAATAGCACATATGAAGAGTAGGGAAGTGAGGACTCTAACATGTCCAGGTTACAGGCTTCAACATGATTGTAGGTTGGGAAGATGTGAATGAATGATGGGATGACTGAAGAGAAAAATGCAAAGCAGTAGGTATACGCTACTGATAATTAAGATGTAGTTTAGTGCTTAATAACTGTTTATGGAATTTATTCCTCCCTGTGAAGTAAGGCAGGCAGTTGTAATAACTCTCATATATGTCATATTTTTATAAATATAATTAGAGCCAGGGACAGTGTCTTATGGAAGGAAAAAGGAGAGGAAGGCATTAATTTCAATTGATGAGATAGGAAAATCTTCTTGAAGTAGACAGTAATGATAATGATAATAGTAGCTAATACAAATGCTTATTAAGTACTGAAGACTGTGTTAAGTGCTTTCCATGCCTTCACTCATCTACTCCTTTCCACAGTCCTGGGATATGGATACTATTATCATCCTCTTTGCATAGAGATGAAACTGAGGCTCTCAGAAATCTTAAACAATATACCCAAGATTTGATGACAAGAGGGTGGTGGCCTTTGGGTTTGAACTGAGGCTATGCGAAGCCAAAGTCTGGTGTCTTATCACAAAACTATACTATCTCCCATTTGAAATTGACCTGGAAATAAACATGGGAGAGGGGAGCATTCCAATTGAAGGGAGACACTTTTCAAAAGTATGATGATATTTTGATTTAAGGGGGAAACACAGGAGGTATGATCAAACTTACGGTACAGAGTAGGAACATGGTTGGAAATTAGATTACAGTCTCCTTGCAGATGCCTTCAATTACCAAATTGAGGAGTTAGAGTTTTATTCCTTGTGAATTGGGGAGCCAAAGAGGGTTGTGAGCAAGCAGTGGTAAGATCTACATTTTGAAACAATAATTCTGACTGTGAAGGGTGTATAGACAAATGGAGACACTGGAGGCAGGTAGATATGGAAGAGGAGGCCCCTGAATATGGGTGAAGCACTTTGTAGGCAGGACAGGGAGAGGGAAAGTAGAAGAAAATGGAAGGAAGAAACTTACTGGAGGTGGAAGGAAGGGATTTGGTCATTGCGTTGGCTCAGGTTTTGAGTTTGTGTTATTGGGAACACAGGATGAAGATAAAGTTGGGGTGCAAAGAAAATATGAGCTCAGTTTCAGGTTGTGAAAATGGAGGGTTAGACCTTCCTGAGGAGGATCTGTCTAGACGACTTGGGAATCTCCACTGAGAGGTTTTGATGGACGCTGGAGTTTGGATGGGGTGGGGTCAAGGTTACTGAAGAAAAGGCATCTAGGCTGAGTAGTCTGAAAGTATAGATTTCAAGAGAGGGTAAAGGAAGATGATTTTTAAAAAGTCATATTGTACATCATATTATTTAATAAGAAATGAGTTTCTACTGTAGCCACAGGCTGTGAAAGAAGTATGTGGAGTTTTAGGATAAGAATTAATATTTAAGATTGGATAAAATATTTCAAGAGAAGGGCAAGATTAACACATGATGATTTATGTCAAAATTTTCTAGAAGCTCAGTAAGCCCATTCTGCCTGGAAACATAGACTTGACTTCCCACGGAGGGTCATGGACTCAGGTGGTTCCAATTGTCTCAATTGTTTGTTGGCTGCTTAGTACAAATATTTTTCTGTTAAACCATCATATATGCTATTTAGTTCTGATTTTTTGGAGTAAGTGAGGATTATTACTTTTATTCTAATGATTATATAATTGAAGGATCCATTTTTACGATATACAGTTCAAAATTCCAAGGATTTAAAGGCAGATTATGCTAGACATAAAAGGAGGGAGCAATTCCTTAATATTTAAAGAGTGTAACAATATGTCCAGCCCCTCTCTACTCTTCTAGTACATACAAGTGCCGTGTGTGTGTGTGTCTGTATGTGTGTGTGTAAATTGCAGTGTATTTGATTTTTTTCTGGGAATCATTTAATAATTTTGTTGCTTCCCTAGATATAAGTGGGAATGTCAAAGCCAAGACTGGAAAGAAATTTCTTTTGCAGAAATTTCAACGTAGTTTCTTCTCCCAAGTTGCAGGCTGGTAGCCAGTGTCTTTTACTGATTATTAATAGAAATTCAGCATTTCAAATTACATCTCATTCTCCAGCAGTTATTAATGGAGCCACATCTTTAGGACATCTGCAAAATATCATTTATAATAGAATTCTTGTTATACTATAAAATTCTTATTAGACTTTAGGCAATCAGGTTGTGCTGTTATAAAGATTTCTCTCCACAATAAGGAATCCCCTAGTCTTCCGGAAAACAATTGTACCTCTACTTAAATTTTGTTTAAATCAAGATATTACATTCATGCAGTGTGAAAACCTTAATTGTATGGCTTGATGAACTTTTACATTTGTTTATATCTGTGGAGGCACCAGCCAGATCACGTTATAGAACATTTCTAGCACCCAGAAGACTCCCTCTCTCATGCCTCCTTGCTGTCAATTTCACTCCCCTAATGAAATCTCTATTCTGACTGCTATGACATTGGTCAGGGATGCATGGGTTTTAAGTGCAATGCTCACATATCAATTAATTCTGAAATATATTTGTTAGAGTGTGCTAGAGTGTTAGGAAGTGCTCTTGACTTTTTTCCCAAGGTTACCTCTATAAGAGAAACTCTTTCTATTCAAGTGACTAATCCTTGGGCTTTCGCAATCAGAAGTGGTATACTCTAATTATACTAAGGGTGAGTTATACCAAGAGTGTAAATTGTACTAAGGGTGAATGATTTTATGAATTTCCATCCCCTAAAGTGGGTCATAGGTTTTCACTATTTTCACAGAATCAAATCTCTACTAAATTTTCCCCTCCTTTTAACATTCCTCCACCCCTGAGTGTTCTAGTGGATATTATCAGAATGAGATGTCTTTATAATTAATGATATTCTATTAATATAATATCTTATGATACTTCGTGGCTTATCTCCAACCCCAGAAGCTCTTGGAGTTGTGACAATTTCCAACACATAAAGTGGAGAATTTGATACATGCCCAGACAAGATCATCCCTCTTATTTAACAATTCAGGAAATCTGAAAACAACACAGAATGACAATGTTTTCTTTCTGATCTATAGGGCTCCTTCTATAGGGTTGTTCTGTGATTGTATTCTAAATCCAAACTTGGAATAGGAGCTGTTAGTTCCATCAAGCAAAGATACTCTAAGGTGGACTGGGTTAAAGGGATTCCGTTGTTTATTAATCAAAATCAAGAGAATCTTGTTTCCCACACGTTGTTTCTTTCTATGAAAGGATTATGGCAACGTGACTGAATTTCCTGGAAGAATTTTCTAACACCTTTAATGAGAGAAAAAAACGTGTGTTTACATGATTATGCAAACACACATGAGAATGCTTGTGAGAGGACCTGTTTACTCTACACTTGAAATAGAACTGAATTGAGTTAGCAAGAGAAGAGAGTTGTGTTAATATGCAGGTCTCTCAGAGTTACAATTATAGTCCTGGTGATGGGATATTAAGAAACTGTAATTACCTTTGAAGGCTGAAAGAGAAATTTTTAAGATACATTTGGTCTCATGTCATCACTAAGAAAGTAATGGTTTTATTATGATAAATTATTTTTTAATTATCCAATGCACTTAGTGAAAATGTAAACAAATGTAAATATTTAAAATAAAAAGTGAGTCTTTTTACTTTTTACTCTTATCCCTTCTCTTAGTCTCAATCCCTAGATAATAACCATGGCTAGTAGTTTCTTCCAGATGTTTTAAATCCAACTACATGATGGGTGGATGGATAGTTAGATGAATGAATGGGTGGGTGGATGGATGCACAGGGAGGGAGGGAGGGAGGTAGGTAGGTAGGTAGATAGATAGATAGATAGATAGATAGATAGATAGATGGATAGATGGATAGATAGATAGAAATACACATTTATTTCATTTCTGAATCAGTTACTGTGTTGAGAATTCAATGATGAGCAAAAATAGATATATTACAAACTTTCCTAGGGATTATAGTCTAGCATAAGGAAATAGATATTAGTCACACACAGGTTAATCTATAATTATAAATTAAATGCAACAAAAATGAGCATGTTATTTTCTCAGAGGATGTGACAGTTGTGTTGAAATTTGAAGGAAGAATGGAAAACTGAGTTGTATTACAGAGGAATGTTCCAGACAGAGACAAGAGTATGTGCAAAGACTATGTGCCAAGAGAACCATAGCTTTTTCAAAAAAGTGAAGGTTCCCAGAGTGGCTAGAGTGTAGACTAGAAAAAGTGGGGAGAAGTTCCTAGTTAGCATCCAGTTAGGAGACTATTGCGCAAGTGTAAGGGAAAGAATGAAGACAACTTGGACTAGCACATGGCTGAAGAAAAATGGAGTTATTTCATGGTATTTTGCAAAATAAAGTCCACATGATTTAGTAATGGATGGATTGGATGTAGATGGTAAGGAAGAAAGAAACAGCTATTCTGGGGTTTTTGTTTGTTTGTCAGTTTGTTTCTTTATATATATGGAATTATCCTACACTTATTGTTCTAACTGTGCATTTTTTCTCTTAATAATATGTTTTGGAGATTCCTCCACTACCACCACCCCCAGTTCAATAGTGTCTTTTTAATAAGCTCACTGTATTTCATGGTGCAAATGTGCCATAATTCTTTTCACCAGAACCTCACTGATGGGCACACAGAGACTCCTTCTGTTTTTTGTTTTTGTTTTTTAATTTTGTGTAGGGGAGTGATATTTCAAAGAATAGTACAATCAAAAATAACATATTTATATTGTACGTTTGTATTTGCAGATTTGGGAAAATGTGATGTGATAAATTCCACCAGTGTAATTGCTGGGTTAAAAAAATTGGTAGCAGCATTTTGATAACAAGTTTACAGCATTTTACACCATTACTAATAATTTGTGACATGGCTTGGTCCCCATTTCATCAACAACTTTAGCAAAGTTTAAAATTTTTGCCTGTCTGATAAGTACTAAATCTTTTTGTGATTTGCCTTCCCTTAAAATAAGTTTGAGTGTGTGTGTGCATGTATATGTGTGTGTACGTGTGTGTATCTTGGCCATTAGTCACACATTTTTAGTGTGACCAGCTTGTTCATAATATTCATCCATTTGTCTAATAATCCTTTTCTTTACTTATAAAAGACTTGGTTTATCAAAGATATCAGTCCTCTGTCTAGCAAAGGGATAAAAATATATAATCATCACCACAGATGCCATAAACACCAAAAAGGCATTTAACAAAATTTATCAACCATTTTTTCCCCTAATTTATTTCCTAGTTCTCTAGAAGTGGTGTTTTGGTCTTTATTTTGTATCCTGAGCACTATTGTCTCTCTTTTCTATTCATTCTCCTATCTTTTCATCTCATCTTTGCTTTATTCTTTTATCAAACTCATCCTTTGTAATGTCTTCTATGATACAAAATATTTGTTATAGAATTTTTCTTCTGTTTCTTGAGGCTTTTTTTTCCTAATGTGTATCTTTCATCAGTCTTTCTTTGATTCCTTCCTCTCTTCCTCCTTCTTTCCTCCTCCCCTTTCCTTCCTCTATGTTTTTTTTTCTTTTTGCATAGTTGCTATGCCATTTGATTCCATCTTTCTCATATTTAATGTGGAAAGTGCTAGCTAGACCATCTCCTTTCCCAAGTATTGTCTCCATGAAACATATTTGTCATCCATCTTCTCTGAGACACGTTTATTTTCTCTTAGAACTTGAGTTTAAGGACTGGATATTACTGGGGTTTTACTTTTGCTTGAGAGTAGAGAAGGGGATTCAGCTGGCAGATATATATGGTAATAGTGATGAATTTGAGCTCTATTGTTTGTTCTGCAGTTTTATTTACCATTTCACTGGGATTTATTTTTTTAAGAAGGGACATATTCTAGTCCTATCAGTGGGAGCCCTTGGATGCAGATTATGCTATAATTTGAAAGAGTTTTTGGAGCGTTCGCTTTTGACAGAGACAGTTCTGTGCACTTAATTCCCCAGCTTTAGCTCCCCATTCCAAAGATTCATTCGCACCTTTGATGAGTTGGTGTCATGGTGATGGGTCAACACTTCTACTCTAAAAGCTCATTCTGCAAAAAGTTTTGCAGCCTACGTTGGCACCTGACCACTCGGAGTGCGTGCCTCTGATTATGAGGTATTCGTAAGATTCCCCCAAAATTTCTTCAACTCTCCTGGAGCTGCTTTCCTCTCCTACCACTACTTTGGAGGTAGAGAGTAATTACTCTTGGATCTCTACATTATTGTAGCTCTCTTTCCCTGACCACCATCTTTCAAATATACTAGATTGTATCTCTTCCTTTGTTCGAATATTGTTAGCATATCTTATTTAATGTTTGACATTTTTATTCAATTTAATAAATTTGGAAGAAGGGGATTTTGGCTGCATGACCTTGGCTACAACTTTTAGCCTTTATGGATCAAATTTTCTTCTCTGCAAAATGGGAACAAATAATTGCTACCCTACTGTTTTTTAATATCAAATCAGATAATGTATTAGAAGGTGTTTTGTGATAAATAACCTAACATTACACCTCAAGGAACTAGAAAAAGAAAAAAAATAAGCCCCAAGTTAGCAGAAGGAAGGAAACAGTAAATATTAGAGCAGAAATAAGTGAAATAGAGGGTAGGAAAATAATAGAAAATATTAACAAAACTAAAAGGTGATTCTTTGAAAAGATAAACAAAACTGACAAACTTTTAGATAGACTAACCAAGAAAAAAAGAGAGAAGACTCAAATAAATAAAATTATCAATGAAAGAGGAGATATTAGAACAGATACCACAGAAATACAAATGATCATAAGAGAGTACTATGTACAATTATATGCCAACAAATTGAACACCTAGGAGAAGTGGAAAATTTCTAGAAACATACACCCTACCAAGACTGAATCATAATGAAATAGAAAATCTGAACAGACTAATAATGAGTGAAGAGATTGAATCTGTAATCAAAAATCTTCCAAAAAAGAAAAGGCCAGGACCAAATGGTTTCACTGGTGAGTTCTACCAAATATCTAAAAGAGGAATTAGTGCCAGTCCTTTGCAAACTCTTCCAAAAATTTCAAGGGAGGGAACACTCCCAAACTCATTTTACAAGGCCAACATTACCCTGATACCAAAGCTACTTAAGGACACTGCAAGAAAAGAAAACTGCAGGCCAATATCCCTGATGAATATAGATGCAAAAATTCTCAACAAAATGCTAGCAAACTGAATTCAACAGCACATTTGAAGGATCATACACCTTGTTCAAGTGGGATGCAAGAACAATTCAACATACACAAATCAGTAAACATGATACATCACATTAATAGAGTGAAAGATAAAAATCATATAATCATTTCAATAGACACGGAAAAGCATTTAACAAAATTCTGCATCTTTTCATGATGGAATGTAGTTAAACATAATAAAGGCCATACGTGACAAGCCCACAGCTAACATCATACTTAATGGTGAAAGGTTGAAAGCTCTTCCTCTAAGATCAGGCCCAAGACAAGGGTGCCCACTCTCACAACTCCTATTCAACATAGTACTAGAAGTCCTAGTCAGATCAATCAGGCAAGAAAAAGAAATAAAAAGCATCTAACTAGGACAAGAAGAAGTACAATTTTCTCCATTTGTAGATAACATGATCTTATATATAGAAAACCCTAAAGACTCTGCCAAAAAACTGTTAGAATTAATAAATGAATTCAGTAAAGATACAGGATACAAAATCAACATAAAAATATCAGTTGCATTTCTATATACTAACAACAAACTATCCGAAAAAGAAATAAAGAAAAAATCCCATTCACAATAGCATCAAAAACAATAAAACACTCAGGAATACATTTAACCAAGGAAGTAAAACATTACACTGAAAATTATAAGACATTGATGAAAGAAATTGAAGAAGACACAAATAAATGGAAAGATGTCCCGTGTTAATGGATCCAAATTAATATTGTTAAAATGTCCGTACTACCCAAAGCCATCTATAGATTCAATGCAATCCCTATCAAAATTCCAATGGCATGTTTTTACAGAAATAGAAAAAATAATCCTAAAATTTTCATGAACAAAAGACCCCAAATAGCCACGGCAGTTTTGAGAAAGAAGAACAAAGCTGGAGGCATCACTCTTCTGATTTCAGGCTATACAACAAAGCTATGGTAATCAAAAGAGTATAGTAGGGGCCAGCCCAGTGGTCTAGTGGTTAAGTTCACATGCTCTGCTTCAGTGACCTGGGGTTTGTGGGTTCAAATCCCAGATGCATACCTACACACCGCTCATCAAGCTGTGCTGTAGTGGCATCCCACATACAAAGTAGAGGAAGATTGGCACAGATGTTAGCTCTGGGCCAATCTTTTTCACCAAAAAAAACAAACCAAACCAAACCAAACAACCCAGTATTGTACTGGCATAAAAATAAACACTTAGAACAATAGAACAGAATTGAGAGCCCGGAAAACCTCATACATATATGATCAGCTTATATTTGACAAGGTAGCCAATAATACTCAATGGGGAAAAAATACTGTCTTCAATGATGTTGGGAAACTGGATAGTCACATACCAAAGAATGAAACTGAGATGCTTATCTTACACCAATCACAAAAATTAACTCTTAAATGGATTAGTGACTTAAAAGTAAGACCTGAAACCATAAAGCTCTGAGAAGAAAACATCGGGAAAAAGCTCCTTGACATTGATCTTGGCAACGATTTTTTGCCAAAAAGTACAAAGCAACAAGAGCAAAAATAAACAAGTAGGACTACATAAAACTTAAAAGCTTCTGCACAGTAAAAGAAATGATCAACAAAATGAAAAGGCAACCTATAGAATGGGAGAAAATATTTGCAAACCACGTATCTTATAAGAGGTTAATTATGCAAAATATACAAGGAAGTCATACAACTCAAAAGCAAAAAAACAAATCATCTGATTTAAAAATGGACAAAGGACCTGATTAGACATTTCACCTAAGAAGACATACAGATGGCCAACAGGTACATGAAAAGGTGCTCAACATCACTAATCTTCAGAGAAATGCAAATCAAAACCACAATGAGATATCACCTCACACCTGTTAGGATGGCTACTATCAAAAAGACAAACGATAACAAGTGCTGGATGAGGATGCAGATAAAAGGGAACCCTTCTGCAATGAGGGTAGGAATGTCAATTACTCCAGCCATATGGAAAACAGCCTGGAGGTTCCTCAAAAAAATTAAAAATAAAACTATCATATGATCCAACAATCCCACTTCTGGGTATATATCTGAAGGAAATGAAATCACTATCTTGAAGAGATATCTCCACCCCTATGTTCATTGCAGGCAAGACATGCAAATAACCTAAGTGTCCATCAACAGATAAATGGATAAAGAAAATGTGGCATATATATATTATTCAGCCATGACAAAGAAGGAAATCCTGCCGTATGCGACAACATGGATGAAACTTGAGGGCATTATGCTAAGTGAAATAAGTCACACAAAGAAAGACAAATACTGTATGATCTTGCTTATATGTGGAACCTAAAAACTGAACTCACAGAAACAGAGAGTAGATTGATAGTTGCCGGGAGCGGGGGTTGGAGGAAATGGGTGAAGGTGGTGAAAGGGTACAAACTTCCAGTTATGAGATGAATAAGTTCTGAAGACCCAATGTATAGCATGGTGACTATGGTTAACTGTATTGTCTGCTTGAAAGTTGCTAAGAGAGTACATCTTAAAAGTTCTCACCACACAAACACAAAAAAGGCAACTATGTGAGATGATGGATGTGTTAACCAATCTTATCGTGTTACTCATTTCACAGTATACAAAATTGGAATCATCATGTACACCTTAAACTTACACAGTGTTATATGTCAGTTATATCTCAATAAAGCCGGAAAAAATAGCGAAAAAGGTGTTTTGTGAGCTGTAAAGTTTATTAAAGGTGTAAGTTATTCTTACTATTATTTGTCTAGATGGTACACACAGAGACAAAAGTAAAGAACAGAATGCTATGTTCTGAGCACTGAAATGATAGAATACGTATTCATAGGAAGGTATAGTTAAGCACTTAGGGCTGATATGTAATGTGAAGTGGACTTGAAAGGAATAGGAATTCTGTGGTGGAGAGGAGTAGGGAGAGAACAAACAAAGAAATGGTGGGTGGAGTATAACTGATATATTTAGAGACCACAGAGTATCACAAGTTTATTGAAATAGCACGGTTGTGGAAAAGAGTAGGAGGAAACAGAGAGTTAGGGAGAGGTCAAGTTATAAAGACCTGACTAAGGAATCTGGAAGTTTTTCTGACCACAATATGAAGCCTGGATTTGATTTTAAAAACCTTAGCAGGAAGCTTACACTTTATGTTTAGGGATGAGTATGTGGCAGTGGTATGCAGGAAAGATGAAGATGAGGAGAAGGTGGATGAGGGGGTTCTGTAAGTAGGGGAACAGGCATTTGGTGTGCCCAGGACAATCAGGTTTAAACTTGTTGTACCAGAATAATTACTCTAAGTGACCCCTTTCCTTCCTAATGCTGCTTATAATGAAATGATGGTGATAATCATAAGTACTCTGACCAGGGTTGAGGCAATGGGCCGGTAAATGAAGGAGCCAATGCCAAGATATAAAAAAATAAAGAATTGATGGGATTTGATGCATTAGGGTAGGAGAGAGGAATGAAGAGTAGAGAATAAAAGGTGGGTCCAAATTTTCTGTCAGAGAAACTGGGATAATGGTAGTGACAGTGATTTAAAAAAAGGTATGGCAGGAGCTGGAAATAATGTGGTTTAAGGCGAACAAGAATTATTTTGTTGTGGACTGTTGAGTTGCAAGAATCAATGAGGATCCAAAATGATTTATCACTTGCAGAGTTGTGTGATGAAGCTTCCGAGTTATACATCACATTTATAAAACGCTCATTGACTGTGCTCAGCATTGTGGAGTAGAATGGAAGTAAGTCTACTTGCTGAGTCATCTTTCTGAATTATGAGGACTTGTCACAAAATCTTCAGGCTGAATGGCATTACCTTTATAGGACTTTCCACTCCAAGAAGGGGGAAAGTGTCTCAGACAAAACATAATAAGCAAACACCAAAATACATACTATTATAGCTCAAAAACCTTTCCACTTCAAGGATCCGGAGTCAGATGTTTCTCTTGGCTTTAGCCATGAGTCCCTTTTCATGTCAGAAAACATTCTCAAGATTTTTGTACCCTTGGCTCTCCCTTCTGGGAGCTCAACACCTGGCAAATAGCAGTTGACCTTTTTTATCGCTCAGTTTGTGGTTTCTGTGACCTAATTGGGGACCTTTGCTTGGTATGTCGTAAGTGAGAAATGTAAATTACAAAATACTGTGTAAAGTTATAACATTTATGGTACAATTATGAAAATTTGTGTATATATGAATGTATAAATGAACACATAATTGCATATATATGTATACACATTCATATATACGTTATATACTTATAGATACATACCCATACATATGCATATATATTCACACATTTGCATCCAAGGCAGTGTAGTACTTAAATACCCAGACTTTGGAATTAGGCATGGCTGTGCGACTCACACCTATAAAGTGGGAATAATACCTACTTCATAGAATTATTATAAGGGTTAAATGAGATGGTGATTACAAAAAGCTTTCAAATGATTCTTGCATTAAACACACACACACACAATAAGACTGGAAAAAATATACCCAATTTTTAAAACACAGTTATATTTGGATTGTGAGATTTTGGAAAATTTTGTTTTCTTCTTTATGCTTATCTCTTTTTTCTAGATTTTCTCTGTTCTCCTTTATAAAAAGACAAATGAAAATAAAACCGATATAATAAAATTTTTTGTTAATAAAATGAGTTTCCTCGAATAGTATTTACCAATAGGGAAAAAAATTCATACATGTTTACCAGTGAGTTTTTTAGTTCTAAATTCTCAGTTCATGTATTTCCTGTCTGTGGCACCTCCCTCATGTCTCCTTGAAGCCCTTTCTCAAGTATAATGAAGAAAGGCTCAGTATACTAGGACCATTGTCACCTAACCTTGAAGAACTGACAGGCCATTGGGTCAGAAAATAGATTCCAGTATTTATAGATTGCTTGGCTTTGTCTTCATTCATATTTCCCTCTTTTCACTTCTGAGAACTAGCCATTCTCTAATCACAAGGCTAAAAGATGGGTAGCGTTGTCTATTTTCAAATATAATAGGAATTCTCCACTAAACATACGTTTTTGTTAAAACAAATCAGGAGCTACCTTCAGATCTAAAGCAAGTGCTTGTTCACTATGGAACTTTCAGCTGAACTCAACAAATGCGTAGACAGCAAACAAATATAATTTTACTACATTTATCCAAATATTTGCACAATCGTTTCTCCCTTTTATGCATAACATCAGTCCTAAATCACTGTTTGTAACTTTGTGTATTAGCAAGTAGAGGGAGTATTAGGGGATTTGTTCAAAATCTTCAAGAGACAGCAGGGCTGAGGGAAAACAATAATCCCCTTGCCCGATTCAGTCTGTGCCTCATTTCTCTTGAGCCCATGTTACTGGAGGATAGAATTGATTTAATTCAACCCTATAAACAACAGAAGAAAAATTAGTCTAAATCAGCAAATTGGAGCAATGGGAGGCATATGAGCTTTTTCTTCCAGCTTGGTCACTGGATTCCTGTATCTCTCATCTTACAGCCTTTCTTTCTTGGCTTGAACAAGTCACCTTGATAGATTGGCATTAACCTGTTATCTAGCTGACTTTGGAAAGTCCCTTATTTCATAGACTCATGAAATTCTGTAGCTAGAAAGAGCCCTAGATGGTCTCCCTTCTCAGTTTACGGGGGAGGGGAGAGAGGAAGGTAAGAGATTTGCCCAAGATAACATAGCTCTTTAAGAAGGAGCCAGGACTATCCATTTTCAGCTATCAAATATTGATTCTGTCACTAGGAAGTTACATTCTGAGTCACAGTCTAGCATACATGCTACCCTGAGCATCTAAGACCCTGTCAGAACTGTTATTGCTTAATAATCTAGAACTAGAACACTTCTGAATCCCACCCTACAGGTTTGCAAAGTCCTTTTGACATGACTAGATCTTAGGGCACAAAAGATGTCATTATGACTGTATCTTTACTTCCTCATCTCTTGAATAGGCTCACTTCATGGAGCAGGTGTTGATACCATCAGCACCCCTACTTTCACATCACTCTAGTTTGAATGAGCACATTTTTAGGGGACAAGTGCCAAAGAGGACTCTCACTGGCCGAACCTGGTCATGTGCTCATCCCTGTGTCCAAGAGGTAGGATGTTCTCTCACTCCTGGTCACTTAGCCCCTAGTGAGAATGGAGGGTCCTGGCTAAACCAAATGGTATCTGTTCCTTATAGGCAAGAAAGATTCCCTTGCTATGAATTTGTGTTCCTAGAAGTAGGAGAAAGATATGGTGGGCAGGCAGAAAGAACAACTATCCACTTCAGATGTCAACCAGACTATGCATATATAGTAATTTTTTATTTGATGGTGGACATTGTGGGTGTGACAGTCTTACAACTTCGGATGCTGTTGTCTTTCTTTAGAAAGGGATGAACTTTGATCTGGCAATCATTTAATTTTCTAAGACGTGAGCTAGAGCTAATTGAGGCTTGGCTTTAAGGTATGTTAGGATAAATCTAGAGTGGTCTCTACTCTAGCAGTAGAGTAGTACTTCTAAGGCATTGCCTTTTGGGGGTCTCAGCTGAATCTTGGGAGTGTTCAGCAAGGTCTCTTTTCTCTGGCTAGTTGGAATTCCAACATCTCCTGGCAGTGTGCAACCTTCAGAAACTCTTTTCTGCTCACAGAATAGGTGTCTTGGCTAGGCCTATGTATGCTCTGCTTCATTTCCGCTAAAGACTCAAGGGAACCCCTATGCATATTTCTGGAGTTCTTTCTTTGTGCAGCTTTTTCTTCAATACCTTGCCCCACAAATTCCTGCTATATCTGCCACCCAGATCTCAGTTTCCTCCACCCAGCTGCTCTCTGATTGGTCTCCACTTTCCTGAGCTACTTTTTGAAAAGTGCCCCTAGGCAGAAAGTCAAGGTGAATGTGGAGCTTATCTCCTGTGGTTCCCTCTTCTCAGGGATCACAGTCAGGTACTGTCTGTTTGATGCCTGAAACTGTCGCTTCAAGTATTTTGTCCAGGTTTATAGTTGTTTATGTCCATTTACCCCTTAGACACAAATCTAAAACCTTTTTGGTGATACTACAACTGAAGCGCAAATAGATTTGATCACTCACCAAGCTTGGCTCTATAGGCAAGGCTCCTTCATATTCCCAGAAATTTTCATGAAAAGACTTAGGGCAAGTTTAGGCCTCTTTAAATGAGCTATGGGAGCTGGTAACCTAATCTGGAGTGAATCCTTTGGGAAAACTAATAATACTTCCCTAATTTATCTATATCTCTATAAATTCTAATATTTATTTATCTCCTTATTTTCTTTTAAACGGAGATATGATTATCTGTTGAAACAGTATTGGAGTAAGGGGAAGAGAAATGGACTTGCTGTCAGAAGATCTGGGTTCAATTCCAGCAGATCTGCACATCCCTGGGCTTGTGGTTATCTGTAAAGTAGGGTAAAAATACCAACTTTTCAGGATTGTTATGATAATGTTGAAAATATTTTCCAAATTCTTATTATTTTTTTTTGTCAGTAGTAGTACAATAGACTAGGCAAATTTAGAATTAGGTGACATCTAAACGTGTACCTTGAGGTAGCTTTTTTGTTTTTTCTGTATAACTAAATAGAATATTAATAAAATGTTTGATTATAAATTATTTCAATATGACAAAGCAACGAAATCCAAAATTATTTAAAAGAAGGACATTGTATGCCACTTTAAAATGTCTGTTAGCACTTGCCTTTGCCTTGTGGAAGTTTGCATTTCTTTTCTATCTTTTTTTATTAATCCTTGAGTCATAAAATCTGAGCCAGAGGAAAAGTAAACCAGAGGAAAAAAATGTGTGCCAAAGAATTCATGTATTTGAGTTTTGTATCTCTAGTGTTTAACAGTTTCATAATCCAGATTTATAACTTGTTGAGAACAATAGACTAACTATTTTAAGCACATCAGCTTTGCTAAAGATTAACTTTTTACATGCCTAGCAAGTATGGTGAAATTTAAGCTTTGAGGGTAATAGACAGGAATATTTTCCATCATTGCCTGTGTTTGGGATTTTTAGCAAGACACCAACACCTATCCTTCGTGTGTTACATTCCTTTGCAAGCAACAAGATTCAAGCATTTCATCTTAGTGCATAGACTTTTAGAAGAAAGTGAAATAGGTCGGCCTTGATAAACTAACACAATTTTGGCCTCACTTTACTTTTCATTTCTGTTTGTGTTCATTTCATATTCTCATCAAATGCTAGAGAAATATAAAATATTTAAGAAGCCTTATCCTAATATATAGAGTTTTCTGGCCCAGATTCCACAAAAGCTTTCCTTCATAGTCATTCTATATGATTTGAAAATTTTATAATTATTTAATTGCTTTTTAGATAATAGTATCAGGCTAAAAGCCTTTTTTTCCCAGCAAGAAGTTGTACAACATTTTCTTAGTCTTAAAAAGGACATTATAAATATACACACACAAACATATTTAAATATTTTATACATGCATACATATACTTGAATACTTTAAACCATAACAAACAATATATAAATATTCCCTTCCTTTGTACTCTTTCGTAGTAGCTTCAGGACGAATATTTGTTTTAAAAATATGTGCTTCAGGGCCAGCCCCATGACTGAGTGGCTAAGTTCGTAAGCTCTGCTTAGGCGGCCCAGGGTTTCACCAGTTCTAATCCTGGGCACGGACATGGCACCACTCATCAGGCCATGCTGAGGTGGCGTCCCACATGCCACAACTAGAAGGACCCACAACGAAAAATACACAGCTATATACTGGGGGACTTTGGGAGAAAAATGAAAAATAAAATCTTTTAAAAAAAAATGTGCTTCAGAGTAGGTCTGTCTTTACTTACAAGTTTACAATGTTGTCTCAGAAAATATTTAATCTTTAATGTTTGTTCTTAGTAGACCCTAAGTTAATACAGTGCAGCGCAAATGAAATCTACACCATTGGATTTGGCACATCACCTGTGTCTCTTTCTTTACTTAACATAGTTGAATTTCTTTGGCTAATTAAGAAGACATTTTTCTTTGTTTCTTTGGTTTTCTACCTGAAATGCATTATAAGGTGACTACCTGTTTATAGATCTGAAAACTTGGTGTTTGTTATTGTTATTCGCAGCTGCCCTGTCTGTTTTCATAGAGGGCTTGTGAGAGGTCTCTGTGGCCCATGCTAATGTCACCCCCAGCAAGTGTGGGAAGAGCAGCTACTGCTGTGTGCTCATTCAGGCAGCCGGGAGTTGTGGCTCTCCTCCAGGGTGTCAGCTGCAGATCTGGAGGGCCTGGGCTGTTTGAAGTTCCCATGATAGAAAAATCACCAGTGAGGTTGCCATACACAGCATCTACTTACTTTCAGAATGGATGAGAGTGGGGCCAAAGGATCTGTGTCGACTTCAGTTTACATACACCTTCATTCTTTTCAGTGTGTTTGCACATATATAATCTTGCCAGATCCTGGGAAAAGAGCAGCCAGAAGTCTCCCTTTGGTTTACAAGAGCCAATATCTCACACCAAGGAGACTTGTTTGAAAATTAACAGTCTAGACTTTGGTCTTTGCTGAGGTTTTCCAACTTTTTTTTTTAAGTCATAGAACACTTTCTTCGAAAGAAATCTTAATCTGACACCTAATATAAAAAAACAGATGAATGCTTTAATTCTCATTTGGATAGAATGGTCCAGGGTGTTACCCACTTAGGCCTTATCTCCTTTTATGTCCCTGAGGAGACCCCTAAGCAACTTGAGGCTCCATAGAGCAAAGTCTGAAAACCACGGCAAAACCAGACCTCTCTTGGCCCACGACATTGACACTTCTGACATCCTACATTGCTTTCGATGGGTATTCTCAACTACTTCCTGTCCTATTTTTCAGAAGTCTTTGTTTTTCACAGTGATGGACGAGGCGTTCTGGTGCAGTCGTGAAGGTCCCCAGTAACGAGTCAGTCAAACTCTAATGTACTACATGATTTTGAGCATGTCGTTTGACTCCCAGAACTTTGGCCTCCTCTGTCTGTAAAATGGGGATGGTCTAGGTATATATGGAAAATACCTAGAGGTCTTTGGCTAAAAGATATTCTATCCATGGGATTGGACTGAAAGGAGTTGTTGATCTCTGACTCCTCCTGGGATACCTAGCGATCCCTGGATCGCTTCATAGGGATGGCTTCTCTGGTCTATTCAGTTGTAGCCAGGGTAGGGTCATCAAAACTGGAGCATGTGAGTGTATGCAGAAGTGTCTATGGCTAATTTTCCCAAAAGGGAACTCTGCATTACATGTGCTTACAGTCTTGAGACTTTCACTCCAGTAGATTGAGCTAGATACTTGTTTAAATTAACACCGTAAATACATAATCTGATAGCATATAAAGAACGCTGGGTTAGGAGTTGAAGGACCCCATGTTGTGCTGGAGTTGGCTTCTACTGCCTCAAGAAAGCCAACTTTGCACATGTCTTCCCAACTCTGCATGCAGTGGCATCCTGTTGGTAGCTGAAAATGGCTGTTGGGGGGCGGGGGTAAGGTTATTTACACCTGAAAACCAGCAAATACTATGAATTGGGGCCTTTTTTTTGAGAGCTATTTTACCAGCACACCATTGAGTAGGCTTTTAAATTACAGACCTAGTACTCCTCCTAAACATTTTAGGCCTCAATTTTCTCATCTATTAAACATGGAAGACAATCCCTTCTCTGTCTGTCTCACCGGTATGTTGTGGCAGTATAAGTGTACAGGAAAGAACTTTGAAAACTAAAACAGATGCCACTGGAAGTGGCAGCACTATCGTTTCCAGTGGGAGGACAGAGAAAGAACATGATGAGCATGAACTAAACCTATTTTCTTTCGGTAAACAGAATGTGTCACTCATACCAGATCTTGTAAACATAAATTATATATGCTTTGAAAGTGTCATAAATATCAAACATAGGTTGAACTACCTTGAAACATAATTAAAGCCATTCTTTAAAATGAAGCTATAGACTAATCAAGGACAAATGCCTTCAGCACTTCCAAGGGTTAGGACCACTGGGTACTGAAGGCCTCTGTTGGGCATCAGCTTCCAACGTGCCATGATTCCTGAGGATGCTTCCGCTAATATTGCCATGATGCAGCAACACAAGTGAGGAGCTAGGAATTGATTTCTTCTTGAGGAAGGTGCAAGAACCTAAACAGTCTCTGACTTTGTGGGTAACACTTATCCATCCACACTAAGGGTGGCCATGGATAATTGTAGCACTCTGGAAATTTCTACAAGTGTTTTCAAATTAAACCTTAAAAAAAAATCCACAAATAAAGCAGTTTACAGACAAATAATCATTATTGATAAGATATTAACATAAAATTTCTACCAAGTATACTTCAACGAACATGATCTTCTTCACCTTTTTCATTGAAGACATGCTAAGAATCACATCTTAAGCCTTATCTTATGTTCAGGAGTTGTACATTCAGTTACAACTTTTCTGTATTTTGTGACCCAAGAGTGGATGATGTTGACCTGGGGACTCTAGGGTTCTTGGGTCAAAATATTTTTGGGAGTGGGGCAAAGAGACAAAACTGTACCTTTTATTTTGTACTTTGATCTTAACCTAAACTTATCACTTTGAAATTGTGCTTGTCATAGATAGGATTTTTAAACTCTTCATTGCTCAGAAATATACTGTACAGGTTAAGAGAATGGACTGAGCATTAGAACTGCCTTGGAGCTCTAGCGCTGTTCCCTGCTGTTTCCTTGACCTCATGCAAGTTTCTTATCCTTCCTAAGCCTCTGTTTCTTCATCTATCAGATGGGGCTAATAATAGTTTTTCTTTCCTGGGGCTCTTTTGAAAATTACATGCAAACAGAGTTCAATTAATGTAAAATAATTAAGCTCTTTAAAGAATGAGTCAAATGGTAACACGGCTTAAATTCAAGCAATGACTTCAGTTAGGATCTGGACCAGCAATGCCATGTAGTGAAACTGGAGCTGGAGTGGCCAAAGCTAAAATCAAGCCACCTCCCAGCTTGGGGAGCCCTTGGAGTCAGTGTGAATTTGTCATAAATAAAGCTGGCCTTAAGAAGATATGGTGATATGGTGCCTTAAGTGGGGCATTGTGCCTGGCGAGATTCCATAGTGCTCCCTGTCATTATCCACTTTGGTTCAGGAGACTTTCCCCAGACTAGTGGGATCACTAAAGAATATTCCGTAGTAGTGGAGCATTGTTATTCCCAGGTAGTCACTCTGTGGGTTATTAGCTAGGGTGAGTGGTGCATTCCATGTTGGAGAATCTTCTCTTCCTGCTTCTTTGTGCACACTCATGTGCACACATCACACACACCCTGCTGTGATTTTCTTGACCTTGCGCCATAATAAAGCCAGTGGCAGTGGAGCTCAAAGAGGAGCCCAGGGCATTGTGAAGTAAAGGGGCATGCCAGAGAGAAGAGTCACCCATGCATATTTTTATCAAAATCAAGATTCCAGGGCAGAGGCATACCAAGGGCAAGATGGTGGGAATGATCTTCCCAGGCACTGCAGGCAAGGAGGGGGCACATTGTCTGTAGAGAATTTAAAAACAATAATGAAACCAACAAAAAGTCAATTGGCTTTTTGTTCTCATCCTGCCCTGTTCTAAATGATCTCAGTAATAAAATAGTATCCCTGAAAAACGTATTTTGTTGATTTAAGTTCTAAACAATTGCTGCAATTACTGTTGAGTTTTAGTAATATACATTTCAGCTTCAAATTAGCACATTTTGTTACTTACCTTTTAAGAAACATAAATTCACAGTAATTTGGAGAACTCCCAGTTATCCAGTTTCCTCTAGCACACGGGACTCAGCTGCCCATGTTAGTTTCCAGAGTTAGTTTCTAAAGGTTTGAATGATGTTCGATGCTCTGAGTACAGTTTGTGTCTCAAAATCTTAGGGCACTAGGTAGTTAGCACTTAAATATGTTCAAAATAAACAATGATAGCCCAATGATCATACAGTCAAAGGAAGAGAGCTTGAGCTACTCCAGTTGTATTATACTGTGTGACCAGCTGAAATTTTTGTGTTTTAAATTTAAAACAGTGAAACAGTGTACACTGTGAGGTGAAATACTGTTGTTTCATGAGTACAAATTTTAGTGAAATATGAAATGTATTTGTTTCATTTTATGACTGTTGTTGAAAAAATGTTGAGAGGAAGACTCTAAACATTAAAAATGACTCAGCCTGGGCGTAACATACCTCTCCAGCGTTGAGTCAGACAAATGGGTAGATTTTTATCTTCCAACGTCTCACACGGAAGTTGATTTTACTATTTTCTTCTTATCCGTCCTTTCTGCAGTTGTTCCAAAAGCACATAACTCCCTGTTGTGGAAGCAGTATGTGCAATAAAAGGCACTGTGAAGCCAATAGAGAGCTGAATTCAAACCTTAACTCTGCCACTCACCAGCTAGCAGGGCTGGGATACAATCCTAAATGTCCCTTTCTTCTTTTGCAAAATAAGAATAAGAGTTGTGATAATTAAATCAGATGTCACATGGAAAGTGTCCACCATCCCCATCACATAGTAGATACGATGTTAGTTTCCTCCTCCTCTCCACCCTTCTCCTTTTTGTTCCTGCATTGGCATTTGTCTGTGTCTGCCATCACTCTTGCCTTTTGATATTATGATTACTTGACACCAATATCTACATGATATATATAATGCCTTATAGACTCAACAACTAACTCATGACCACTATTGATAATGTGATCTGTCCCCTCTGAACCTCTCCTGACTCCACTTACAAAGCAACAGTTAAATGAGGGAATTTCTGAGCTACAGTCCGGGTCTAAAATGCGGTGCAAATCCTGAATGAGTGAAGAATGAGTGAAGTCATTCTTGCACATACAAAGTGGGAGGAGGAAATGCTTGCACATTGTGAGTTCAGGGGTACATGAATTTTCTATTCTTTATGGCCATTGCCAGGGAAACAGCATCATCAAGGTGGCTGTCAGCAGTGTGCTGAGTCACAGCTTTTATTGGCTTTTGTAGTAAAGGACATATATATATACATGGAAGAAAGGAAACAGGACACGACTAAGTCGAAACAGTTTATTTCATTTTGTGCATAGATGCTGGTAGTGGCACCCAAAATAGCACTTTCACTTTTCCTTAACTTTTCTATCCCCTCCTTCTAGGAAGTTATAGAATTTGTAGTTATATTGTATCTAATCTTCTTTGATTTATACTTAACATTAATTTTTCTGGTTCCTCATATCTTTTTAGTGGTACACTGTATCCAACAGGATAAAGGCTACTCTGCCTTTGTCTTAGCTTACAGGAGTTACATAAGGATCAAATTAGATAATATATAGGAAAGATTTTATAAATCATAAAGCATATATATGTTAAGCATTATTATTTTCTTATATCAGGGATCAGTAAACTCTGACCCACAGACCAAATCTAGCTCTCCACTGTTTTTTGTGTTGACCTGGAGCTATCCTGTTCCCTTTAAGGATTTTGATTTAAAGTAGGTCTTGTGTGTAACTCCCTCCTTGTATTGAGCCCCAGGCTATGTTTCTCATCCTGGAATTAGTTCAGCATTTGGCCCCATGGCAATTGCAGTTTATTTATTTGCTCACCACTCAGTCTCCTTGTTTTAGTTCATCATACCCATTCAAGACTTCCTGCAAGCCCAGCATTCAGATATTTTGCTTCTTATAATCTAGTTGTATTGCTGTGAAAGTCCTTCAGAATATCCCGCAAAAGTGGAAATCTTCAAAGCATGTTACATGCCCTAATATTCCTATTGCAGATGAGAAAACAGGAATTCAAGCTCCTGTCCACTGTCTCTTGGCTCTAAATGGTATACCAAGACTTGAACCCAGTCAGTCTGAGCCCAATCCAAAAGCTAACTTCTATGCTATACCCTAATTTCACATATTCAGCCTGAATGGTGGTATGTACCCTGTGAGGAAAGAAGCCCAAAAGGTGGTTATTTCCCTCTTAATCCCAATGTCGTTGATAAAGACCACAGGGCCTCCTCCTTTTAGTTTCTAACCTAAAGTGCAATTAATCTTGGTTAAATATATGAGAGGGTTTCCCATTCCTTCCTCTGAGTTGACCAGGTCTTTAACCAGCACTCTGACTTTGAAGCCTTCCCTTGTCTCCTCCCGTGTGCGAAGGCTCACTCCTTCTTCAGTGTCTTCACTTAGCTCTGCCCTTACCCCTTCTAATTGTTCTGGAACGGTTCTATGTCCTTCCTCCCAATAAGCTGAAAAGTTCTTTGAAGGTGAGCAGTCTATCTTTTGAGTCAGCATTATATCTTCAGCCCCCAGCTCAGTTCCAGGCAAACGATTGGTGCTCAGTACATGTTTGTTGAAGGAATTATGAATGTGTCATCAGTTCTGCAAATGTTGGCTAGCATTATTTTAAGAAAGGGCGATTGTGGCATAGTCACAGAAAAAATGGATATGAAACCAAAGACCTGATGAGGGGCAGTAAAAATAACTTAACTCCTGAGTCCTTAAAGCGGTCAGAGTACACATGCTTCCAGGAAGTGACAGGTTGGTAGGCAAAGACATGAGTGAAGAAAGCAAGCGGCCTTATCTTCTTATTCCCACCATTGCTGCCACCTGGCCATGACTTTCCCCAAGCACGGGGGTAAAGGTGAAGTGGAAGGCAAACTCTGGCTTGCCCCAACTCACCCAGCTCTGGTCTAGATTGGCACTTCTGTCCAAGTTACCAGCAGGTAGGATAATGGCTAAAATTAGGACTAGTGGAAGATGCTTGTTCTATATGGCTTGAGTCAGCTGTCACTCAAGTATGGTTGATAGCTGTATGTCCCATCGACCATTGTGTCTATCTCTACTGCCCCAAACTGGAACTGGATGTAGTTGTCTTTAGGGGCTAATCTCCACATTGACTGACACATCTGGATTAGAGTGAGACTCTGTAGGTATAATTACATCATCTGGTTTTCCAAGAACAGTTCCAACTTTAAATATTTTATCTCATTTTAATTTAAGTATACCTTTAACTGTCAGTCATGTTTTGCTTTTTTAGTTTGGAAAAGGCAATAATATGTTTCAATATGCAAATAATAGGCACCTAGCCCAATTGATAAATATTAAAAGTAGCCAAGTAAACAAATAATTATGAACTTCCAAATGCGTTACACAGGTTTTTAGCCACTAAATGTGTTTGAGGTCAAAAGACCCCTCATTAAAACTTCTGATTTCCTTCTCTTCTTTCTAAGTTTACCAGATGTGACTAAAGGTACTTGAAGTTTCTTTATATTGCTTTGCCAATACATTGAAATTATTGATAAGAGAAAAATATGCCCTAAATGAATTTGTATTTCTCATGAGCTTCTAGAAGCCATATAAAAAAAGAAAATAGTCACTGAGGAAGTAAATATAAGGCATAGAAAGTATAAGGTATGTTATTAAATGAAACTTCTGTAAAGTAATTGTACCAGGAAATATTTAAGGTTTTAAAGTTCAAACTCTGAAAAATAAAATTAAGATTATTAAGAAAATCAAATTCGTTTTCCCAGCTGATAAAGACTATCCATATAGGAATTGACCATCTTGTTTACAGTTTCCATATTTCTCTGTGATTCCCAGAGTAACAATCTAGTTTATAATAATGACTATTAATGGATTTACCCTTTACAAAATATTTCATCTACAGCCCAAAGACTAAGCTGCCCGGGGCCCTTATAAAGCTGCCATGTTATTAAAGTTGTTGAAGAACTCTGAGTTGGTTGAAAAGCTTTCGTTTATTTGTTTTTATAAAGTCCAGTGACACAAAGTTGGCTGGAGACTCTGTGGCATTCATCATTTCCTCTCTGCAGTCTGTCAGCTTCCAAACATGGGCAAAGTGAGTGCCCGTTCTGCCCTCTGCCTGTTCCTGCACGCTCCTGAGCACCTCCAAGTTCACACGGAGTGAACTTGATGTAATGGCTCTTTGCTGGATTGGTGCACGCTTTCAAGTAACTCTCGGTGAAGAAGGCAGGAAATAATGCTCCTGGATAAAAAATGGTCAGCTAGGGGCTGGCCCCGTGGCCGAGTGGTTAAGTTCGCGCGGTCCGCTGCAGGTGGCCCAGTGTTTCGTTGGTTTGAA
Source organism: Equus caballus (assembly GCF_041296265.1). Lineage (NCBI taxonomy): Eukaryota > Metazoa > Chordata > Mammalia > Perissodactyla > Equidae > Equus > Equus caballus. The sequence goes on from NC_091699.1 coordinate 70,037,608, forward strand.
TCCTGGGCGCGGACATGGCACTGCTCATCAAACCACGCTGAGGCAGCATCCCACATGCCACAACTAGAAGGACCCACAACGAAGAATATACAACTATGTACTGGGGGCCTTTGGGAAGAAAAAGGAAACAAAAAGAAAAAAAAAATCTTAAAAAAAAAAAGTCAGCTAATAAATGTGCAAGTAAATGATTTTTCTTATAAACACAGGGCTTAGAAATATGTTTTTAAATGAGGCGATTTACCTGCCATGCTGGAGATGGAGAATCCTTCACTTCTGGCATATTCTATACATATCTAGAAATAAGACCTTAGAGTGAATAAAGTTAGAGAAAAATGGGCATTCTGGTATGGAAAATCTGGAGGTTTATACATAGACATGTACATATCTATGAGCTATTATCTCACTGCAAAGTGATGTAATTTGCTTGTTTGTTGTTTCTCTGAAGCAACACCAAAAAGTTTTTTAAATATTTAAAAAATTTCCATAGAGAGAGTTTTTCAAGGCCTACTTTTCTCAGTTGTTTGTCATAACCTGTAGTGACTGCTTTCTCTTATTTGCTATTTTCATCTTGGTCATTTTTCATGTGGACACTATCAGTAGCCCTCTCCCTGGGGAGCAGTGTAAGTCACATCAAATTATGATGTCTTGTTTTCAGGCAGGTGACAATGCAGAAAGATTTGAGGCTCTACAATGAGAACTAGGTTTGAGTTCTGATTTGCTCACTAACTAGGTAGTGTGGAACAAATTATTTAACCTTTTCAAATCTCAGTTTTTTCATCTGTAAAATGGGGATAACAACATCTACTTCATAGGATCATTGTAAGGATTAGAAATAATTTGTGGGAAATTCTATGTTGAAGGCTCTTACTGAATATTAGGTATTATTATTAACATATGGCATGCCTAACACACAGTAGACATCAAGAAAAGGTGATTTCCTTCCATCCTGAACCACTATGCTTAGGTTGAACCACTGTGCTTAGGTTGGCACAATCAAGTTATCACTCCAATAATGCATCAGAAGATTGAGGATACTGATGGGAAACTAACTGATCTCTGATACATGTCTGTTTGCATTTTACTTCTGCTCCTCTGTTACCATTTCCAAAACTTCCCTCTATCTCGCTGGTTTAATTTTTTCTATCACCATATGCTTTTCGGTATTGCTTTGCCAAGTAGCCATAAATAAATAAACATTTGCATTAAGAGTGCAAGGCTTTTATACTAAACCAGTATCTATTTTGTTTCAGTAAGGCTTAGGTGGAACTTTCATGTTCGCAATTCAAGAAGTCATTCTGGATACATGGATTGTGTTATTTCCCTGGCTCCATCCATCCTTAGTAACAAAGTAGACAATTAGGGATTTATATAAGGAATGGAAAATAATCTCGAATTGTTTAAGCATATTTATGTATAGTAGAGGGCAGAATGATGCCACATTTTCCTAATTTCTTTGTTCTTCACATGAAAGTTCAGACTTTTCTACTAGCAAAATACACATATATGATTTTTCTGGAAATTCTAAAATTTATAAGTTGAAATTAGTGAGTTTAAAATGTGAAGTCACCAATTTACTTCTTGTCTTTAAATTGTATTAAGGGCTTAAGAAATATCTCATCCATCAAGCTCATCTCTTAGTTGCCAAAAGATGTTTTCTGCTTGAATATCTTTTTTCAGACAATTTTCATAAGGTGTTTGAAAACTTCTCTTTTTTTGTCCAGAGAAAATGTTTTTATTTTCTCTTCCTTGAACTTCACTTTTTGGTTTGGCCAAACACCATAGAAATGAATGCCTTGTGGACTGAGCACTTTGACCCACTGAAAGCTCAGGCTCCAGCAGATTGCCTAATATTTACCAAGTGCCCCCAAGGCTCCAGGCACATTCAGCCAGCTGAGGCAGCCTGTATTTGGCATGAGTTGAATTCTATCCATTTTATTCCTGGATGAGGGAATGTCAGAGTGGTCTTAAAAACTGAGTTAATGCAGTCTCTGCAGATACTTTTAAGAGTCCTGGGGACATGCTTGCGCTACATGTGGTAGTTTCCTACAGTGTCTTTGGACTCTTACATTTCTGAAGCTGGCTCTCACTAGATGAAATTCTTAAGCAACTTAAGCTCCAAAATGGCCCTTGGCTTACTCACCCCAAGGAAATATGGCTTGCTAAACCTTGATTTATTTCCTATCACCATCATACTTTGAAAAGTCCATCTCCTCAACGAATGATCATCCAAAAAATAGTATCAACTGCTTTAAAAATTACTCTAACCATAGGAAACAAAAATAGTTGACTTTAGAGTTTTTCCTTCATTTTCTCACTGGCTCCCAGTAATTGCCCAATCCCAGCTGCACACAATATGGCTCCACTTCTAGATTTTAATTGTTGCATTTAGCATTTCCCAAGAAAAGCCCAAAAGTGTTAAAATAACAACAGAGAGGGTCATTAATTGTTACAAACTTTGATGTCAAGTGGTCTTAGGTTCACGTCTCATTTCTACCAATTTCTCATTTGTGATCTTGGGAAAATGCAACCTCTTTAAACATCATACTCAGCATTCATTAAAGCAGGATAATTATAGCACCTATCTTTCAGAGTTGTTGTGAGGATTAAATTTATTCATTCTAAAAATATTTATCAAGTGCAAGCTATGTGCCTGGCGTGTTTCTAGGCACTGGGGATACAGCAATGAAGAAAATACAAAAAAACCTCTGGTTTCATGAAACTTACATTCTAGTGGATAAGATACAATAAAAACATGAATAAATAAAGTATTGGGTATTAGAAGGTCATAAGTGCTATGGAAAGCATAGAAGCTAGAAGGGGGATGTGGGAGTAGAGAGATGCAATTTTAGACAGATTGGTCTGGAAGGGCTCACGGAGAAAGCGACAGGAGTGATGTTTGAGATATCTGAGACAAGAGCATTTCCTACCTAGGGGATGCATAGTACAAAGGCTTCATGTTTGAGAAATAGCAGAAGTTTCTTGAGGCTACAGGGGGTGATTAGAGAGATAATAAATAGGGAAGAGAGTTGGACAGTTGACGGATATAGGGCTTTGCAAGCTGTGGAAGGGACTTTGTCTCATACACTGAGTAAAATGGGAGCCACGGAAAGGTTTTAAGGAGAGGAGAGCAAGATCTGACTTCTCTTTTAAAAGAATCAGAATGGCTGTTGTGTTGAGAATAAACGAGATATAACACTTAAGACATTTAGCACAGTGCAGGGCCCATCATAAGCAGTGGTAATTGATAACTGCTATTGTTATTAGTGGTTATAGTATCATTATCATCATTGTCACCGTCATCATCATCATTATTTATTTTATTGTTGATACTGCCTCTGGCTCCTTAATCACTATGAGGCAAATGCAAGTATGTGGGCTGTGAATATTAGACTGGGGCCCTCTATCATCTTGCACTGAAGTTAAATCAGCAAGAGGGGCTGTCACCAGCAAATTCAGCAAATGGGGCATTTAACTCAAAACATCATCAGCTGTGTGGCTCAAGCCCCCAGTGCTTCACCCACCCTGCCGTAGCTTCAGTAGAAGCCCTCACTGTTTATTAGTCCAGGCAAACAAGTCCAGATGTAAGGAGTATCCGGTGATGTGGACCAGAATTTCTACTGGCCGTGATATTTCTTTTGCACACCTTTACTCTTTGTCCTACCTGTCCTTCTTGGTCCTGCTTTCCATGATTTTGCTTCATCACTAAACAGTGCTCAGGCAGTGGGTGGAAATCATAACAATAGTGCCTTGTTCTTATACAGTGCATTTCTTTCCGGAACCTCAAAATACTTCCTGCCCCCTCTTGTTATTACACATTCCCTGGTTCTGTTGGCACATCTAGGCATTGCATAGAACACAAAATTAGGCACAGATTATTATTCTCCAAGGCTTGACAATCTCTAGTTTGGGCTGGGTATTATACTCGTTGACAGAAATGATATAGCGACTCTTTTTAAGCTAGGATGATTACTTGGTGATTACGGCATGTTTTTTTCCAAGGCAGCAGTAGTGGTGGCATTTATAATAATCAGGCTTTGAGGAGGTCATGGACCCCCAAGTGAATGACCTTAAATCTAGTGAGCTTCCTATATCCCTTAACATACATATATCACGCACACGTACATACAACACACACACACACACACACACACACACAAAAGCAGCCTGCAGATGTGGTTTGTTTTACTTGCACACAGCTTTTTCAAAAATCTAAATTTGTTGACATTTTTTACACAAATCGAGTTTTAAGGTTCTTCTTCAAAAATCCGAACATTTGGCACTCCTCCACCCAAATTTCTCCATAGCAACCATCAGTTGGAGTTGTAGGAACCAACCCAGTGGTGTTCAACCTTGACTGCACAATAGAATCACATGAGGTGCTTTTTCAAAAATACTGATGCTCAAGCCCCACAGGCTAATTAAAGCACCATTTTCAACAAAAGCAATGGCAGCAAATGTTTACTGAGTGCATATTTTGTGCAAGAAACTACGCAGGGAAAAGAACAGATATATAAAATATAGTCATGCTGGGGACATAGAACCTGTATAAAAAAGATGATAAACAAGCATAACTACACAGGGGAAAGAGCAGATATATAAAATGTATTCATGCTGGAGACATAGAATATGTATAAAAATGATGATACACAAGCATAGAAGATACAAGATATGCTTGGTACCAAGAAAGCTATGTAAAACAGTGGTTCTAACTTTGCTGCATATTACATCCACTTGAGGAGTTTTGAAAAATCCTGGTGCCCAGTTTGCACCCTAGACCAATTAAATTGGAAATGAGAAGGGGGAAAGGAACTCAGGCATCGGCATTTTGAAAAGCTCCCCATGGGGTTCCAGTGTGCAGGAACATTGCAGAACCAGGGAGACAGAGCAGTGCTTCTCAAACTTTAAGATGAATGTGCACCACCTGGGGGTCTCGTTAAACTGCAGCTCTGGATGCAGTAGGTCTGGGTTAGGGCCTGAGGTTCTGCATTTCTAACAAGCTCCCAGGTGATGCTGATGCTGTTGGTAAGGCGCCACATTTTGTGTGTGGCAAGGATGTGGGGAATAAGCTGCTACATTTTAACTCTATGACCTTGGACAATTCAGTTAATCACTCTGAGCAGCAGTGTTCTCCGCTATAAAATAGCCTTAACAATTCCCTCCCTTGAAGTGCAGTTTGGGTTAGATGCAATTATAGATGTATAGAGTACCTACGCAGTAGATATTTAATAAATGTTGCTGTTATCACTGGAATTTAGAAGAGAAAGGGATGATCTAGGAAGGTGCACAGGGAATCACTGGGGCATGTCTTTAGGGGTCTTTGGAATAAGGCCATGGATCAGTAGAAGGAACAGCTAGCCCTGGTGTTCTTTGCAATGAGAGGTTGAGTTTCACAATTAATCATGAAAACATTTACTTTTCACTTTAATTTCCTTTATGCAAGATTTCTGCCAAATAAATTTTTAAAAATTGACAAATTGGAGTTGACCTACTCTACTCCTGCTACCCCCTGGTAGAGATACCAGCAAGCTATAGAGTGACCAGGAGGAGGTAGCCGAAAGAATGGATGGAGAAAGCCAAAGTCATGCTGAGGGGATGGCTGTCCCCTTGAACACAGACAAAGAATGCAAGTTGATTGAAAATTTCATTTCAAAAATGAGATACTTTCCAGTTCTGCATCATATCAATGTTTCCCGAGGCAGAAATGAGAGAAGTACAAGGGAGATTGTAGAAAATTCACAAGTAATTAATGAAAAAATTGTCTCGTTTTCTGCTAATAGAAGGTATGATGGTTTTAAAACATGGCCGCAAATTCTCTGACCCTCTCCCAGCAAGAGGTGGGGGCGTATGGCCCTTCCCTTGAATTCATGTGGTCATGTGAGCACTTTGACCAAGAGTGCATGGTGGAAGGGACCCTATGTGACTTCTGAGGCCACACAGAATGCAAAAAGCCATGTAGCTTCCCGTCTGTCCTCCAAAACACTTGCTTTTGGGTCCTGAACCACCATCTGAGAAGTCCAACTGCCCTGAAGCTGCCATGCTAGAGAGGCCATATCTAGGTACTCGGAGATAATCTTAGCTGAGCTTAGCCTTCCTGTCATCCCTGCCAATGTGTCGTGTGTGTGAGTGAAGCTATCTTGTACCTCTAGACCAGCCCAGCCACCAGCTGAATGTCACTGAGCGTCCTCAGTTCACAGTACATGAAAGCAGAGGAATCACCCAACTGAGCCCTGCTTGATTTCCCACCCCACAAAATCGAGAGATGTAACAAAATGGTGGTTGTTTTAAGCCACTAAATTTTGGAATGGTTTGCTTCACATTAATAGATAATCGGAGAAAAAGATTTAGTTTTAGTTTTAAGATGTCATCTTAATTCTTCCCATTGAAGAAAGGTGAATTTTATTTGTGTGCGTCAAGTAACTCGGGTGAGCATAAAGAACATTCAAGAGTCAAGAAAACTGTATTCTTGTATTGACGTCACTTCTTCCTAAGTTAATCTATAAAATAATCTGATCTCAATAAAATAGTAAGATAATTTTTTGGAGAGAGGGTTGACTAGTTTTGGGTTTTTGATGTTCTTAAGAAAAGATAGACGTGTGAGAATTGACAGGAAAATTATGGTGGAAAGAGGACGAATAGGGGGCCTAGTCTTACTCAGATGTTAAAATAAACTATAAAGCAAAGGAAATTAAGATAAATTAGTACCAACACAGGACTAGGCAGTCAAATTAGCAGAACAGAATAGAGATCACATATAATATAAATATTTATGGGAATTTGGTGTATGATAAATGGCATTCAGAACAATGAGAAAAGGATGGATTATTCTTTAATTAATGTTGGGTCAACTGGCTAACTATTTGGGAAAAAATAACAAAGCTGAATACATAGCCACTGCTTATGCCAAAGTAAATTGCAAATAAATCAAAGATTCCAACATAAAAACAAACCATGAAAGTACCAGACAAGTTTTTAAAAATAACTCTGGGGTGCGTAAGGCCTTTCTAAGCAAGACGTAAAACTAAAAGGTATAAAGGACAGATGTGTTTGAGTATACAATAATTAAGCATTTCTTTATGGGAAAAGAAAAATACTATCAACAAAGGCAAATAAACACTAAACTGGAAAATATATTGGCAACACAAATGACAAATGGAGGCTCATTTAGTTACTATGTAAAGAACTCTTATGTGTCAATAAGAAAAAGACCAACAATCCAATAGTAAAATGTGCAAAGCATTCATTTACTTCTTCTTCAAGTATCTATTGAGCACCCACAAGGAGCCAGTCACTGTTCTCTGTGCTAATGATACAGTAGTGAATAAAGCTAAGTTCTTGATCCTGTGGAGCTCCCATTCTACAAGGCAGATGCGAATGACAGAGAACGAACAAGCAAATACATCCTATTTCAGATAGCAATAAAGACTGCAAAGGAAACCAAGGCAAGGCAAGGGGATCAAGAATGAGGGGGAGTAGATGCTAATATAGGAAGTTTTCAGAAAAAGAAACAAGCGACAGAAACAAGTGAGAGAAGTATATGAGAAGGTTCATAGATGCATACAGTTAAAATATATTCAAATAGTACAGCATTACTTCTAATACCAGAGAACAGCAAATAACCTATAAGTTTGTCATTAGGGGAGTGGTTTAATATATTATAAGTGGAATAATTATAGGGGAATACTATATGTAACCCATTTAGAAGAATAAAGTAAATTTCAATATATGGATATCAAACGAGCTCAAATTAAGAGCCAAACAAAATGAGCAAGATAGAGATTTATAATATGAACCTTCTACGAAATAAGAGGATATACAGATACATATATGTATGCATGTGCAAGGAACGTTTCTGAGAGGATAAATCAGGCTTTACAGATGGTGATCAGCTCTAGAAACATTCACTTTCACTGGTATTCTCTTGAACTTTCCATTTTTTTTAGCCACACATATATTTTAACAATAAGGTTTTTCAAAAGAGACAGGGCTTCCAGTCCTGGCACAAGTTTAAGACTCAGACAGTCACTTCACCCTTCCGCTCCTTGCTTTCCCCAACTGTGAAAAGAGGAATCTGAATGAAATTATCTCTAAATGTTCCTTTAAGTTCTGAGATTTCAAGCCTGACATTGGTGTTCTTTTGTATACTATTTTATACTAACATAAAAAAATACAGAAAAGAAACTAGAAGGAAAACAAACTACAAAATTGATTTGGGGCTACCAGCCCATATTCTTTGATGTCCTATCTTTAGGCCAGGTGCCCCAAAGTAAATAAGAGCCTTGTGTTTTGGTTAAATTATTGGCAATAGGTCACTAAGAAAAATAGCTAGGTGCTGAAATATTTTAAGTATAAACCTCTCAATATCCCCGAAATATCATGCATTCCATGTCTTTACCTTCCTATATCCCGTCTCCCAGGAAGAAATTTTTCGGGACTGTAGCATCAGAGCCGGTCTTTGCTGCAAGTCTGACGGGAGCTCATGATAAGGAAAGTCAAGAGGACTTTTGTGTTTGCTCCTTCCTGTTTGCGTGTTCGATTTACACCATCATATCTGACTCAGCCCTTCTAATGACTTTGACTGTGAATTCACATTGGGTTGAATTTTTATTAATAACATCATCTTAAAGTGGTAGGGTCAGAGCTATTTATTGCAAAATGATTCAAGTCGTTGACCGAGTTGTAAAAACTCCTCTTAAGAATTTACCTCAAAAACAGTCCTAGCTCAGAGGTGCTTAAATAGCAGGCAAGAGAAGACCTTTTCACATCCCTCTGGAAGGGGTGGGGAGCATTGAAGGGCCTTTGGTGGACAAATGGCCACCATTTCTGGAGTCTGAAGCTTTGTGAGATCTTAGGCGTCCTCTTGAGGCCTGTAAATTAGCTGTTCTTATCAATGGAGCCCACAGGTAGACTTCAAGGGAGTCCGCATACCTCCTAGGACTGTATGTAGAAAAGTGTAATATGCAAGAGCACCTTTCTGGAAATAAATCAAAGCAACAACAACCACAAAGATGCCCACATTAGATTCTCAAAGGGATGCATAACCCAAGAAAGATTAGGGACCAATTGCTTTCAATGTCCCAGAAGACTGCTTGTTATCTCAGGCCTCTCAGCTGGAGTTCTTTCGGGCACCTGAGGAAGGAAGGGGGAAATTGACTCCAGGGTGGCGTGATCCAGTGGAAGAGGCCTGAGCTTAAGGTCTCCTGTCACCTACTTGCTCTGTTACCTTGGGAAAGTTATTTGGTCATGCTGAGCCTCAGTTTTCTCATCTTAAAAATGGGCATAACAATACCTCACCCCTCTGGTTGAAGGTGCTAAGATATAAAATACTGTGCTACTAAAACCACCGTCTTTGAGAGGCTGACTGACGGGCTTGGCATCTCCTTGTTGGAAAGGCAGACTCTCAGGCTCCTCTTAGACATACTGTGTCAGAATCTGAATTTTGACAAGATCCCCACATAGTCTAGATTATCTGGTATTTAAATTATTGATTAAAATAAGGCTTTCAGTCTATGTCTGGATTTCAAAATGGATTATCTTTCAAGATCTGGTTTTCGTCTCTGCCACATCCCCGGTCCTCTGCCTGGTTAACCTAAAGTTGACCATAATCACGAAGAGCATTTTATTTCCATAAGGCACCATTTAGAGAATGATTTACATACAGCTTGCAAAAATGTGCTAGTAAATGCAACCCATTCTAAACAAACCCTCTAAACAAGCCTTGCCAAAGGAGACAGAGTGTATTTACCTTACAGTATGTTAGCGAGACCTGAAGTGGGAATATAGTGTGCGAGGGTCTGGGGAACAGGTCTTGTGAAGCCCTTCAGATCCCAGACTCCTGGGACAGATGTCACCAGAATTACATCTTCAAGCTAAGCATCAAATGCAAACAAACTAAAAAAGGGAAAGAAATTAGGAGAAACACCAACATTCCCCTCATCCGGAAAAGCAACGCTGGTCACAAAGCTAAAGTTTAGGAGTTTTCATGATAAGCCAGACTCCTGTAGACATTAAAACTGCCGAGATTATAGAAAGTCCCCCAACCCCCCCACCAGCTGTCCTTGGGGGGTGTGTGTGTGTGTGTGTTTATGTGATGTGTGTGTTTGAGTGTGTACACCTGTGCACATCCTTTCTCCCTTCAGTTGAATGTACTGAGCCTCACTTCCTAGTTAACCTAACCCCAATTGGCCCTACTCTCTGATAGGGCTGCGGAGGAATTCCAGGGTGGAGAAAATGGTATTTCTATACCATTAAATGTCTGCTCCCCACCTGGCTGTCTTTTGGGTCCTCACTGCTAAGTGCTACAGCATGTATTTCCTAAGAACAAGGACAGTCTCTTTTATAAGCACAGTACAGTTATCAAAGCCAGGAAATTCAACTTTCATATAATGCTATTATCTAATTGGCATTCCGTATTCAAATTTTGTCAGTTGTCCAATAATGTCCTTGATAGCATTTTTTTCCCATTCAGGATCCATTCCACAATACCGTGTTGGATTTAGTTGCCATGTCTCTTCAGCCTCCTTTATTCTGAACAGCTCCTCAGCCTTTCTTTGTGTTTCTTGACCTTGACCTTTTTGGAGGGTCTAGGCCAATTCTTTTATAGAATGTCTCTCAGCTTGGATTTCTGATGTTTCCTCAATACTAGAAAGAGGTCGTGCATTTTCGGAAGGAATACCTCAGTAGTGATCTTGTGTCCTTCTCGGAGCATCATATCAGGAAACACATGATGTCAGTTTATTCCACTATTGGTGATGTTAGTTTTGATCGCTTAGTCAAGGTACTATTTTCCTCTTTGTTATTAGTATGTTATTTGGCAGGAAATGCCTTGAGACTAGGCAAATACCATTTTTCTCCTCACATTTTTACCCACTAGTTTTAACATCCTTTGATGGTTTTCTAACTCCATTGTTCCTTCCCTATTTATTAGTTGGCATTCTACTCTGAGGAAGAGCTTCCGCTTCTCCCCTGTTTATTTATTCATTTGCTTGTTTATATCACTGTGGACTTAGGGAGAAATCCTTGACCCTTAGATCTTGAACCTTCTGTGATCTCCTCCTTCTAGAATCACTGAGAACCAGCTGGAGTTTCTCGTAGTGGTTTGGGGCTGCCTGAGGTGGGGCCGTGGGAGGGTGGACATGCAGAAAAGTTTTCCCAGCGATAGGGGTTTTGTAATTTTGTTTCCAAACCAAAGTCTTTATTTAACCTGGAAGTTTGGCTTTCTTTACTTGTACTCACAGGATGACTCTGTAATCCTTTCTTTGAGAGCAGAAACCCAGACAGAACACACCCTCGGTCCCCTCTCCCCTTCCATTCAGGCTCCCCTCTCTCCCCTCCAGTGTGTACTCTCAGTGGCCCACATGTCAGTTCCAAAGTCAGGAGTAAGTGTCTTACGCTAAGGACTGGAAGATGTTCCAAGGTGCTGAAAAATTTCACCTTCCCTTTATAGGCCAGAGAACCCAATGTGTAGGTCCTAGTGACTCTTTATACCTCCTGTGCTTTCCCAAAGTAAACGTTTTTCTGTCCAATTTGTGATTGCATCTGAAGATTCTTTTAAAACCCTTTATTTAGAAACTTCGGTTGAGAGCAGGACATAAGACTGCCATATTGTAGGTGGCAAATTACTGAGAGATTGTTTTTAAAAAATTAGCATAGTTTAGCAGGGATTTAGGTAGCTTTGTTGCCAAAGTCTCAGTATTTGCAATTTGCTATATGGACTTGCTTTATTAAATTTTATTTTATTTTAATTAAGAGATAAGCAAACTTCTTAATTGATTAAGTGGCTTGCTATTAACTAGGCTTTATAGGAGTTTTTCCTTTTTTTTTTTTACCATATGGAATTATCTATCAAATATGTAAAGTCAGAGAAATAATTGATAAAACAGATTCACTTTTTCCCTCCCTGCTTCTGCCAGTACAACAATGAGCTGTTGGTGGTATAGCGAATTGACAGACATGGTTCAGCAAAGTGACAAAGTAACTCAAAACCACATGAAAAATCAAGATGCTTCAGCATGTCTGATGTGCCTGGTAAACTAATTGTGACTATCCTATGGTCCTGGCTTGAATAGGGCAGCCTCATTTCTTTATACTGCCTTCATTTCCTTTTCAAATAGCTATAGAGATTACTCTATTGCTCATTTTTGCCTTTAGCCAGCTGGGTGACATTAGTGCTATAGGACTGGGGAGTTATGCCAAGGGAATTCGTAAGTGTGTATGACATTTACGTTAACCATGTGGGCTTCCAGCTAGGCCATCTAAACCTTTAATGTTATTTATAAACTACGGTTTTAAATTAGTGCGCACAACTCACATGAAAAATGCGTATATAAGAAAAAGAGTTTTTTTAAAAGTTGGTCTCCCTTCATGCAAATATATCCAGATGGTAAGACCCGTCTTTCACTTTTCCTTTGCATAAGATTCACCGATGCATCCAGTCTGCCTGTTCTCCCAGTGGTTAGAAATTTAGCCCCTGAAGTTGTCACTGAAGACAAAATGGACAAAGTTTCCGGATATTTATGAATCAATGAATGAACAAACTAGAATTTATTAAAAAATGCATCATTACGTTTTTTACAATAGCTTTTATTTATCTAGTTGTAAAAGCCATCTATGCCTATGGTGGAAATTTTGGAAAAAAAAGAAAAGAATAAAGAAGACATTTAATATTCACTCTTGATTTCACTAGCCAGTATCTGTAGCTCCTCCTAACATTTTGGAGTGTTTCTTTCCAATCTGTTTCTATGCATATGTAATGTATATATGCTTTTAAAAATGGCTGAATTCATAGTTTGTATGTATAGTTTTTCATCCTGCTTTTTACATTTAACATTTTATTGTGGTTATTTCTCACATTGTGATTTGTGAGTACTAGTTTTAATGGCTGCACCTTACTTTTTAAAAGTATTCCCCCCAGTTTGAAACTTATAGGCTGCTTCTGATTTCGTCCTACTAAGGCAAATACTTCTTTGCATGTAAATCTTAGTCTGCATTTTTGGTTATTTCCTTGAGCGCATCCATGCTCTCTTAGAGCTAAAGCAGAGACAAAGCTTAGGATTCATTACCTAGGGGAAAAGTGCTCCATTTCAGCCCTGTTAAATTCCTTGTCTTTTCTGACTTTTTGCTACAAGAGTGATCAGTCAAGTTCACATCCCTCTTTAGCCCACAACCTTGTCCTCGCAAGGACTGCATTACCAAATTGGACCATGGTGCTTGGCACAAAACATGTTTTCTTTTCTTGGGGTGTGGAAGATAAGGCAGGATGGCACCTTGCCCAAAGTGATCCAAGACCTTTTTGTAGGGAAAGGGAAAGTTTTGTTCGATAGGACCTGAGAGAGTGTTTCAAAATAAAAGTTTTATTAAGGTGAAATTTGTTCCTGTGTTAGAAAGATAAGGTTTATTCTCACATGCCTGGGCTAGTTCCTTCCAACATGTTTTCTAGCTCTTCCTGTAGACACACAATTTCAATGACCTGAGAAAGACTTTACACCCTGAAAAGAGAGATAAAAGAAACTCAAGACCATGAACACCATTATCACAGCAATGCCCATAGATGCTCACATCATTCTTCATTGTCAATTGCAGAATCCTTTATCCCTCTTTCAAAAAGTGTCTTTGTGTTTCTAAGAATGAGCTGGCTGTCTCTCTCCCAGCTATGGGAAATGCAAGAGAACTTCGTGGAAAGCGAGTATATATGGTTCCCTGTAAGGTTAGAGGTGAGTGCCCGTCACTTAGTCACAGTCACCATCTGCTCTCGTGTGCACTGGTGCTGCAGACATTGTTACAGTGGTGGCACAGGAAGTGTCTCTGTTATAGGTACTGAGCTTCCTGTACCCAGAGAAGTGTGACCAGGTGCCCTGGGAATATATTTCTTCTCCTGGCTCTGCTCTGACTATATGACTTTGAAAGCATCTTTTTAAGGACCTGTTCTGGAAAACATTATGACAACTTATAAAGAAACATACACTATACTAAGTTAATATAAATTAAAGACAAAATGCAAGAAGGCAAATGAAAATAAGGATAGATAATAACAAGTTGGAGATTAGGCTAATATGCAAAACATATACCATTATTCATTCAATAACTTTATATTGAATGCCTAACATTTGCCAGGAACTCTGGGACACGTTTTTCAAACTTAGTTGCAACACATTAATGGTCCATGAAACTTCATAGTGAGTGACTCCCATTTTTAATGGAACAGGATGTGAAAGCTAGAACATAATAGAAAGGAAAATATCAGAGAACATTGCACAAAGTAAAGGTATTATTTACTAAAATGTATGTTTCAAATTTGTGTGTATTTGTGTACTCATTCCATATTTGTAAGGTTTTTGCCTCCTCTTTTTTTTCTTGATTCGTCTGATTACAGGCTTATAGGTTTTATTAGTATTTTCAAAGAAGAAATTTTTGGCTTGAGTTATTTTCTCTATTGCATCTGTGCTTTCCATATCATTAATTTCTAATTATTATTTTCTCCTTTCCACTTTCAATGACTTTAATTTGGTATTATTTTTATGACTTCTTGAGGTAGATACTTAAGTCATTGATTTTCAGGCTTTGTTCTTTTCTAATAGACGCATGTAAGTATATAAATTTCCCTCCAATCCCACTTTTAGCTACATCTCACACATTTTGATATGTCATGTTTTCTTCATATTTCAGTTCATAATACTGTCTAATTTTCATTGTGCTTTGACCTTGACCCATGTGGTAATTAGAAATATATTGCTGAATTTCAAACATTTGTGTATTTTTTAGTTACCTTTTTATTATTGATTTCTAGCTTAATTCCACTGTGGTTAGAGAGGATCTTCTATATGATTTTTTTTTTTTTTTTTTTGATTCACTCCCTGACTCACCCAGAGCAACTTCCAGTCCTGCAAGCTCCACTTCATGGTGAGTGCCCTACACAGTAACAAGCTGTAAAGGCTTGTAGCCTTGGAGCAATAGGCTATGCCATATAGCCTGGGTGTGTAGTAGGCTATGCCATCTAGGTGTGTGTAAGTTCACTCAGTGATGTCCACACAATAACGAAATCACCTAATGACACATTTCTCAGAAAGTGTCCCCAGCGTAAAGTGATACATGACTGTAGTAAACAATTAGTGACTGCATCAAAAGCCTGAAGTTTTCCACATTCTTTTACTTAGCATTTCTGCTTCTCAGAATTTATCTTAAATAAATGCTTATGGCTATACACACAGCTTTTGTGACAAAGATGTTCCTGTGGTGTTGTCTATAATGGCAAAAGCTCAAAGGAATGTGAAAGCCTAAAATGCTACTGTATACTACTGTGGACTTTATAAACACTGTACACTTAGGTTACACTAAATTTATTAAAAAATGTATTTTTGTTTCTTCAATAACAAATTAACCTTGGCTTACTGTAACTTTTTTACTTTATAAACTTTTTAATTTTTTTAACTTTTGGACTCTCTTGTAATAACCCTTAGCTTAAAACACAAACACATTGTACAGCTGTACAAAAGTATTTCCTTTCTTCATATCCTTATTCTCTAAGTTTTTTCTATTTTTAAAATTATTTATTTACTTATTTATTTTTGCTTTTTAAACTTTTTTGTTAAAAGCTAAGACACAGGGCCAGCCCGGTGGTATAGTGGTTAAATTCTCATGCTCTGCTTTGGCAGCCTGGGGTTCATGGGTTTGGCTTCCCAGTGCAGACATGCACACCAAGCCGTGCTGTGGCAGCATCCCACATACAAAATGAGAAAGGTTAGCACAGATGTTAGCTCAGCAACAATCTTCCAGGAGCAAAAAGAGGGCGATTAGCAACAGATGTTAGCTCAGGGCCAATCTTCACCAAAAAAACAAAAACAAAAACAAAAACAAAAAAAGCCTAAGACACAAACATACACATTAGCCTAGGCCAACACAGGGTCAGCACCATCAATATCACTGTCTTCCACCTCCACATCTTGTCCCACTGGAAGGTCTTCAGGGACAATAACACACATGGAGCTGTCATCTCCTATGATCACAATGCCGTCTTCTGAAATACCTCCTGAAGGACCTGCCTGAGGTTCTTCTTAAGAAGGTGTCCTTCTTTTCAGAAGTATGTCCACAGTAGTTTGCTTGATTTGGTTTTTTTTCATCATAGATTTGATTGTAAGAAGATAATGCACCATAAACATTCCTCTCTATTACTGAAAACCTTTTGATGTTAGGGTTCATGTTTTCAAACTTTCTAAGGAGCTTGTTGAGGTCTGTGAAAGCTTCTACTAAACCCTTCACTGTGACTTTTCTTGGAGGGATCTTCTTCCTTCTCTCTTCCTGCAGTTTCCTTTCCTCTTGCCATAACTTTATGATGGCTATGACATTATGATAGCTATGATGTCACTAGGTGATAGGAAATTTTCAGCTCCATTATAATCTTGTGGGACCACCATCAAAGATGTGGTCCGTCATTGACTGAAATCTCGGTATGCAGCTCATGACTATAGTTGGATGGGTAGGGATGTGGGGGAGGGCACACAATAAATGAATGAATGTCAAAGCGAATGAATGTCAAAGTAGTCAAATGTAAGAAAGAATATTCCAGCACCAGAGCCCTGGCCAGAAAGCCTCCAAAGGATGTCTGATATGATGATTCTGTAGTATCTGTTTATTTTTTTCCTTTTAGAAAGAGAGAATGGATTTTAATTTTTTTAATAAGTAGATTTCTTTTGGGAGATACCACTGAATTTGGAGATATATACCCTTTTATTGTTGGTTTTTACTGTTAATTATGTTGTTCCAAGTCCAATTGTGTTCACACCAGTCAAAAGGATCCTTACAAAGTTCGTTCTGGTATATAATCTGGATTGACAACCTCAACGCCCAGATTCTGTGATTGCCCCTTCATGGGTAGTGCTTTCCTTGCCATGCTTTGTCTGGAGCTCCTCCCAGGGTGGTTCTCGGAGTCATGAATGCCATCTTTGTTTAAAGGGGCAGGAGGGAGAATAATCTAATTCTAACAAGAGAGAAGACAGTAAACCGATCCTGTGTTTCCATTGCTGTTGGAAAAAGAACAGTAAATGACAGCAAAATTGAATAGCTGGATACTTGCACGGTATAAATTACCCAGCGGAAGAGATGTGTTGAGAAGCAGAGTGAGGATTTGATCTCTGCCTTTCAGTTTTCAGTCATTGTCAACCACGAAGTACAAAAGTTGGCTCAGCAAACCTTGGCTTCATCCAGGATCCTAGGGAGAGAGCCAAGAGATTTGTTTCCCCTGCTAAGTTGCTCAGGATTGGGCTTTTGTGGATATGTTTACATTGGTGAATAAAGCCAGAGTACTTAGTCATTTTGCTACAGTAGTGTTTTTCAAACTGTGGGTTGTGCCCTATTATTGGGTAATGAAATTAATTTAGTAAGTCATTACTAACTTTTCTTTCATGAAATAGTATATAAAATAGAATAAAATGGGGTAGAGTTGAATGGAATAGAAAACATCCAAGTGCATCCCATGAGTGAGAATCTTATTTCATGGAACTTTTGTTTTAGGAAGGTATACCTATATCTATGTATATGTGTTACAGATTAAACTATAATTTTTATTGTGGGTCATTGTCAAATAACTATTGCTAGTAATTTTTTACATTAGAATTTTTTTTTTCATTTTTCTGGCAATATTTTTGTATGTAAACCATTTCCAAAAAGTTATTTCTTTGGAATTGAACGGATTAAACCTTAAGGTTTGGGGTTGAGGTGAACAGGGAAAGTCCTCATATTGCTAGGAATAGTAATTATTTTCTTGCTGATCAAAACTCCAAGTAGAAAAAAATGGGGCTTATCTGAAGCTGTCTTTTTTATGGTTCTGTAGAAACTCTGATAATGACATCTCTTTTCAAATGGAAAACACCCCAAGGTTAGAAAATCGCCATAGTGGCATTCAAATACCAAACCGTGGGTCCCCATGCTTTAACAGGAAGATGGCTCATAGTGATACTATATACCTACTTGCCTGTAATTGGAGTTAAGAATTTACCAAACACTGAAGTCACTAGTAGTTGGTTGTGATGACATGTGCTGATTTTAAAACTTTACTATGATAATTTGATACTAGAATAAATTTCCAAGTGTGCAAAGTTTTTTCCCCCAATTCAATTTAATTCAGATCTATATTAATTGCTTTGAGTTAACATTAAGTGGACTCATGAACGTGAGTGAGATCTAGCTAGTGGTCCAATTGTATATAAGTAAGTTTCCCATACATGGGAAATTTGCATGTAAGTACCTATATACAGATCATATTAATATATAATACATTCCGCCAAATATAGCCATTCATTGGTACTTCATCCTTATGAAGCTAAAGTAAATAAATATAAATAAAAATAGTCACTCTAGAAAAAGTCAGTGACTGCCTGGGGTGCTATTTGAGAAGGATTTGGGGTTGTGTTTGGCCTCAGCAGTAAGGAAAGGTTGCTTTTGATTAGTCATATCTGTGATGAACATGGGGAGAGGACAGTGGTGATATATATGCCACATGTTTATCTTGGAACTTTTCAATTTAGTAAATCGTTATAGTATCTTGGAAGCATGAGTTGCTTCCTCCATTTTATAGGGGGAGGGAGAGAAATATCAGATGGATGTAACCCAAATTTAAACCTTTCCAGAGTTAAACCTTTCAGTATTTCTTGCTCTTGTTTTATTTCCATTTACATTCATCTAGATTATTTGTCTAGATGCTGCCTCATAAGTGCTTATGTCTGCTTACTCCTTCCCATTCCCATTGCCACTGTTACATTTTTGATCTTCGTTAAAAGAACTATTATAGGGGCTTTCTAGATCACTTGCCTGCTTCTGGTGCTTCAACTTTTGGTAGGGACAGCGGTCATGGGTTCCATTGAAAACCATGGGAAAGCTATGTACCATCTCTCAGAAAACAGAATGCTTACACAAACTCCTGTCAATTTGTTCAAGGAGGCTGTGAATTCCCTGAGGTCTACACTTAGTTAAAAACTCCTAGTCTAGTTTTCTCCCTGCAATCCATCCCTCAGATTTCTATCAGAGTAATATTCCTAATACGCAATTTGGATCATATTACTCTCTGCTCAGAATCATTTCATTTCCCATTGCCTTTGGAACATAAGTCCCGTTTGCTTGGATTGGCATCCAAACTCTTTCAAGCTCTCAACTTGTAGTCTCACTGCTCCTTCATCGCCCCTGCTCCCCGCTCCCAAATACACAACCTTCTAAGCCAAACCAGAATACTTGCTATTCCCCCCGTGTTTCCTGTTCCCACAGTCGCTGCTACCTGAACATCCTTTCCTCCTATTTAGGCCCTTTCTAACCTTCAAGTCCAGGGTCTGTTCTGATTCTCAGTTATTTTTGTGGATGTAGCTCTCAGCACTGAGTAAGACCTCCTATAACGGCTTTCACATCGTGGTGGTATATTTACCCGTTTGCCCTCAGTTCACTTCCTTGCCCTTCCCTTGTGTTACTGAGAGGCTGCCCCCTAAGGGTTGTGCTGTCCAGGTTCCTGAGTCAGTTGGCTTCCATGTGGGTTCAGCCATTGGAAAGCCCTGGAGGGAGAACAGAAGACTGAAGGAAGGGAGAGGCCAGGATATTTCTTGCCCACACTCTGCCTCAGACAGGAGCTCTGATGGCAGCTGTGTCTCCTCTAGGGCTTCAGCTCCTACTAGAGAGGCCCTGTGAACTTGCAGCTTCTTCTGGGTGACCCTGGTCCCAGGGCTCCAATATCAACGCTTGCATTCTTTGTCCCTATAGTTCAGGGATTCCTGCAATTACTGAGTTCCTGGCTGCCTCATTCTTCCCTATTTGCCTTCGTATCTTTTCCTTCACCTATGTAATCAATTCCCTGGATTATAGTTTTCTGTTTAAATATGAGACCAGTTTTTATTTTTCTGGTTGAACCTTGACTGATACAGCTGGCATTTGGTAGATATTTGCTGAATTTTATTGATTAATTTTAGGCCATCTTCTGGGTGGGCATCTCTTTTTGGAGTGAGCCAGGGGTAGGTCCTATATCAGTTATTGAGTGCACAGTAGCATTACATGATTTGTTACCTGAATAGTAAGAAATTACCTCAAAACTCAACGATTTGAAACAATGGTATTTGTAAGTTCACAAGTCTGAGAGTTGGCTGGCTGCTTCTTCCACTTCCAGCTGGGCCTACTCATGCATCTGTGGCCATCTGTAGGTCAGCTAAATGGCTCTGCTCATCTTGCCTGGTCTCTCTCATACGTATGGGGCTTTGGCTGGTCTAGGCTGATCTAGGACGGCCTTGGCAGAGACGACAGACATGACTCAACTCCACTCCATGTTTCTCAACTATGACAGCCTAGCCCAGTCATGTTCTCATGGCAAGAGAAAATACATTAACAAGAACTTTTTCAGATTTCTACATGCAGCATACCTGCTAACATTCTATTGACCAAAGCAAGTGTGGCCAAAACCAGAATCAAAGGGGACAGGAAAATAGACTCAACCTCTTTAGTCAGAGGAACTACAAAGTTACTTGGCAAAAGGGTAGGTCCGGGGAGGGGTGAAGAATGTAGGCCATTAATGCAATGTAATAAGTCTATCTCAGGCTCCATAAAATTTGATGAGAGAGCTGAGACTTAAAAGATACATAGATAAATAGACAGGTAGATAGATAGATAGATGACATTATTTTTTTTTTGCCGTAATATTAACCCTTTTAAAATGAAAACTTTATAATAAAATACACATTATGTATTTGCTAGTTTTTCTGTACAGTTCATTTGTACATAGCTACTGACTGAAAAAAAATAAACCAAGTAAAGACCCATTTATAAATAACATATTAATAAACCAAGTTAAAGGGACTTTATTTATCCTTTAACCTTCAATTTGCATTAATTGGGAGCAGTCATGGCAAATTGTGCCAACTTCACCTCGGGTCAGATGGCTTAACAAAATGAACTGTTTCATGCCCAGAAATAAATGTATTCCAAATATAAATATGAATCAGTTACAAAACAGATTCTTTTGAAAGTACAAAATAGCCGCACTGTTAATATATTTGTGCTCCAATTAAAAATGTGTAAAGAACACACATTCTGGACTAAAGTTGTCCCAGGGAGTGATTCTCATTTTTGCTTTGAATCTCATGTGAACAAACTGGGCAGCGTCCTCTGAGCCATGAGCGAATTCACAGCTCCCTGTTTTCTAAAAAGGAGAAGAATTGAAAATGGGTGTGTTTAAGTTGGAAGGGTCTGGGGCTTGACCCTGCTGCTTTAAATTTCCTTCATCCCTAAAAAATCACTTCACATCTGTCTCTTTCGAGTACTCTAATTTGGTTTGGTCTTGGTTTGAGGCGCGCCATGAAAGAGATGCTGTCTGTTTGCATTATTGCAAAATTCGGGAGCCACCTCAGGGACATGGCTTTTCGATTTTCTTCTCTGCAGCTTTATCTTCAAAACCTGAGCCTGTTCTCAGTAATTCAGAAGGAGGCTCATGACATCTTACTGCCTGGGTGAGAATCCGGGCTAGCCTCGTCTTCCCTGTTTGACTTTGGGCGAAATTTTAAACCTTTCTGTGCCTCTCCTTTCCTCATCTGAAAATGCAGTTATTAATAATGCCTGTCTCATATGATCATGGTGAGGATTAAGTGAAATTAGATGAAAGAATTAGCATCACTCAGCCCAAAAAACATGCTTAATAAGTGTTATGTATAAAAATGTTTATTATTATTACTTGTGACGTGAGTATTTTTAGGTTGTTTTCACTGAGTAAGGTTCACACATAGTCTTCAAAGTCTAAATCAGAATTATACCCTCAAAAAATAAATCAAAGTCCAATATCATTTTCGTACAAAAGGCACTGTTTGGATCCAGCACCATGGCCAAGTGGTTAAGTTTGCACACTCCGCTTCCATGGCCTGGGGTTCACCGGTACAGATCCTGTGCGGGGACCTACACACTGCTCATCAAGCCATGCTGTGACAGCATCCCACATAGAAGAACTAGAATGACTTACAACTAGGATACACAACTATGTACTTGGATTTGGGGAGAAAAATAAAAGAGGAAGAATGGCAACAAATGTTATTGCAGGGCCAATCTTCCTCACCAAAAAAGAAATAAAAAGCATACCTCAAACCTCAAAAGGCACTGTTTGTTTTAGATATTAATGTCAAAAGTAGTGATATATATTTACTCATATTTGCCAAAAAGCCACAACAACAGTTACAAACACAGACTTCTTCCTGGCCTTGTCAATTTAGCCTTTGAGAACGCTTTTAGAATATGCTTCTTAAATGTCTCAGTCTTCAGCCTCATACTGTCAGTTTCTGATTGTTTAGCAAACAGTGAGTTGATATTGATGGCTTGCAATTTGAAGACTTATGACAAGACTAGTGTAGAGAGACGTTGAAGGAAATAGATAAATACAACCCCAAAGTCTACCTTAATGTTATTTTTAAAGGGAGGAAAATTAATAAGTAGATCAATTTTTAACAAACATATTTTGCCTTCCAACATGTTATGCATCAATTCTGCATAGAGTCATAGGACAGAAGAGCCACTGTTAAAACAAGACAAGGTAGCAGCTTGAGAAGCTCAGAGTCGAGTCACAGAGAAGAACCACAGAGAAAATTCGCACGTACACACATGCACCTACACACCCACACATAACCAACAATCACTTTAATGATATAACAAGTGCTTTTCTGGAGCCACAAACATTGGGTCAGGTGGAAAGACAATGACTAAGCATGTATTTGTTCAGTGTGGCAGTCAGAGGGGATGTGCTGTCACTGATCACCATGCGTAGCTCTCACATACATAATGTTGAGTCAAAAATGTAGAATGGCAGATACCCATACATAGATTCATATCATATAGGTAAATTAAAAATGCACAAACACTGTGTCTTGTCCTGGATACACATATGATGTGTAAATGTAAAAAAAGTGGACTGGAAAGATACAAACAAATTCGTGGTCTGGCTTTGGTGTGGGATTGTCAAGGAGATTACGTCTATGCTCTTTTTTTTAATTAAAAAAGTTATCATTTTGATACAGCAGACATGACAGATGTTATCAGTGGTCCATCCTGCGTAGCAAGAACCCAGACGTTCTTTCTACCCACCTGTGCTTTTCTATGATTTCTAAGTACCCCACGTCAAGAACAATAAAAATTGCAGAACCACAGTTAGTTGAAAGGCAGCTTCTCGCTTGTGCAGACAGAAACTTGGGGACATCGTCTGCTGCGCAAGCAGATGCCACAGTCTGTTTGGCCGTCTCTTTCATCTGCTTATAACTGTGCAAAGTATCCCCAATATAGTCCCACTTAACACAACCTAGACAGCCCCATGGCTTTATGCTCAGATGCCTACCCTGATGAATAACCTGTCATTTCACCACAGGGCACAGCTGAAGCTTTTGTTTAAGACCCATCCCAGGAACTGTCCTCTGAGACCCAACTGTACCCGCCTTAGCACAGACTTTCTAAGTTGTGTAAGATTCACATTTGCCTTTTAGTCATCTTCCCGGCTGGGATTTCAAAACTCCTGAATACTGGGCACAGAAAAGCAGGTCTTTGGGATCCGCCAACGGTGCTCCGTACCTATAATGTGTATTACTGTCCTTATGTTCAAGTCTCTTTCTCTGAAACCATCTCCCCTTTGGAACAAGATTTTATCTAAGGCTATTTGCATTTATTCAAAATCAGACACAGCTCGGAACCCAGACCCTATTTAAACATAGAAAGAAGAGCAGTTGCAGATTAAGCAAATGTTGGGGAACTTTAAAAAAAAAAAAAAAAACACTTGTATTTATCTTCTTCTGTTTCCTTTTTTTCCAGATCTGCGGTTTCCCTCCCATGGCCGTCCTGCGTGGGTGCCAAGTTCCACACGTGATTTAATGGATCAGAAGGTCAGATCTCAGGCTTGACTCGGCCGTTTGCAGCCTCGTGATCTTTATGATTAATTGTCACTTTTGAGCATTATGGGAATTACCTTCTAATTTGTGGCGTCGCTGCTGTGTTGTTATTTAATAAAACTATGTTGTTGTTTAACATAGTTTTGAACTCTGCAGGTATTCAGGAGAAATATAGAACATTCAATGGGCTAAAAAAACATGGTGGAGAAAAGGCATGCTCCAAATTCACTTGGGGGAAGAGTAATAAGAGGACAGGAGAGAAAGGAGCCGATATTTCATTGTTATGCGGGGAAATTGTGCTCCGTGAAGATCCAGCAGCCCTGTCCACGCTCCTTTCCTTTGAGAGCTAAACAAGGTGTAAGGAATTGGATCACCCATTGGTTAGAGCGAGTCGGCTAGGGTGTAAGCACCTGTGTAAGGAAGCTCTCCCTTCTTTACTGACAAGCCCTCTGAATTCCCCCTCCAGTCCCCAGATGTTTGGGAATATCCAGCAGCCTTTGGAACGCTAGGTCATAATTTGGAAGCCAGTTTGTTGACATTATTATAACAACAGTTTCAGTTTGTCTCTCCAGTTAAGATTGTGTCAGCACTTTCCTTTCTGTGTTTATTATTTTTAGCAGTTTAAAAGCTAACTGTGGAAAAATGGCTTTCTGGCTGTAAGATGACGTTCCGGCTGGGCCAGGGTCTGGTGGAGTCTATAGAGGTGCTCGCTGGTTGTGGGAGTCGGGGCTTTTGAATGCTGCCTTTGTGCCTCCCCTTGCTCAGGGCCTCTGGCCTATTGTCTGGGCGCCTCAGTTGGGGTGGCGCTATCTGATTGTAACCAGTACTAATATTACAGTGCTCAGTGCCCAGGCCCTCCCTGGGGGCCCCCAGTCTGGCTGCTTCTGTCTCCCAGCCCTCTCTCCAGGGGACCAGTGACAGCTCTCATATCAGAAATCACCATTTGTAATTTATAGACTGTTCAAGGGAAAGGGATCAGTAAGGATTGTCTAGACCTGAGGTTCTCTAACATTTTTTTTTTACAAAGAACCCTTTTCCTGAATGAAATCTTCCAGTGAACCCCAATTTGTAAGATGTGGAAAAGTCCAGCTGTTATGTTTGAAGGCGAACAGGGTGCTGCAAACCCCGCTCTTCTGCCTCCTCTTCACTCACCCCCAATCAAGGAGACTTCTGAGGTCCCCTCATCCCTCCCAGGAAACCTCCAAATCCTCAGAATGCTTGCACACCGTTCTTACAGGGCAATCCCCTCCATTTACAGATAAGGAAATTAAGAGGTGATTTTTCTAGATGCTTAAAACATGAGGCATTAGACACTAAAGAGTAC
The DNA here is from genome assembly GCF_041296265.1 of Equus caballus. NCBI lineage: Eukaryota > Metazoa > Chordata > Mammalia > Perissodactyla > Equidae > Equus > Equus caballus. Next base: position 70,062,802 of record NC_091699.1, read on the forward strand.
ACACTGTATTAACCTATTTTTATATAGTTCTAGACAAGGTACAACTAATCTATAGCGATAGAAATCAAAATAGCGGTTACCTCAAGAAGAAGAGGGGATTGCCGGGGAAGAGGCACAAGGGAATTTTCTGGGGTGATGGAAATCTATATCTGACATGTGGGCTACGTGGCTTTTGTCAAAACTCCTCTGTGCTTTTTCCTGTATGTAAATTATATCTCCATTAAAAACTGAAAAAAAGAGAGAAAGTAAAGCAAAAAAAATAAATCAGGCAATTAGTGAATGAAAACACTGATGAAATTCCTTAAAGCCACGTGGGCTGTTTATTGAGCCAGGTTTAAGGTCATGATGCAAAGTTTCAGAAGATAGACGGTGCTGCTCTTCTGACGCTTTCTTTGTGCAGTAATCACCAAAACCAGAAAAAAAGTTCCCAGAGAATTCCAGACAGTGGTACCACTGAATACCTTTGGGGGTCTTCTAGCCTATAATACAGCTGAAGAGTGATATGTGGGAGTTCTGGGAGTGGAAATCCTGGGACTATTCTTGATTCATGCATTGCTTTGACATGTACTACTGATAATGCTCAGGGAATTCTTCGTAATTTTTTAATTCTTTGCTCCGTTGTCTGAATGCTTTTCCATGACCTATAAAATGCAAGGTTCCTTCTCGCATATCTTAGCAGAATGGAACTTCTGGTGACTGAATTGGAAGTCAGGCCTCAAGCGACACGTACAAAACAGGCTGGATTCAGGCCTTTTGCTTTTGGTGTGTGTCAAGTACTCTAATGATTGCCCTTGTACTTATATCCTTGCAATAAGGCATTTTGACCCTTTAAAAAAATACTTTTATCCCCTTGAAATACTTTGAGCCAACTCAATTTAAATGTTTCTATTTGTGTGTTTTAGAAGTCCAGCGGTAACATGAAAAGTAATTATTTGGGTTGAAATGCCGCTGAGGACATAGGCCAGGGCAGATAGGACCCAGCAGCCAACTATGCCTTTTGGAGCTTGATAAGGAAACTGGGCTGGGAAGAGCAAGGAAAATGTTTTTGAAAAGGAAATGACAGTGTTAGAAAATGGTAAGAGAGAGTCACCTGGAGGTGGGTAGGACGAATTTGAAGGTTCTCAACTCTTCCGGCCTTTGAGACTATGTTACTTTTCTTCAGAAAGAACAAACTATTGCTTGAGTGATTTCCCAACAAAGGGCCAAAGGGCCAAAGCCTATTTAACTCACAAGATGAGTCCATATTAACAAAAAATAGTTCACTAATGAAATTATGGTAAAACCAGATTGTCCATAAAAAAGAACATTTTAAACAACCAGGACATTTTCTAACCACACATACCATGCTTTGTCTGCACATACGCAGATTTACTAATCAAATCAAATCTAATTTAGCAAGATTTTTAGCCAACCAATTTAGTTTGATGTGCATAAGAGCAGAAATGAAATTATACAATGTAAGAGTTTTGAGCCGAATTTGCTTTTTTGCAATCCTACGCCTATTTGAAAGGAACTGTTTCTTCAAGTCATTAAGAGTCAACTCATCAAAATGGAAAGTACTAAGGCAGAAATTGGATGTTGTCTCCATTCCAGTGACGTGGGGCAAGTGATTCTCCTGAAGCCAATGTTCTTGAAATGTATGCATGTATGTATGTCTGTGCATTTATCTATCGGCACATGGTCTTAGGAAAATGCAATGTGTATATAGTCAGATTTCAGTTATTCATGAGAATGAGAGTAAAATGTCAATGATTGAAGTCCAATCTGTTGATATTTTTTCCCATTGACTTTTAAAAATCAGCAATCTGAACTTTTTCAACCACTAAACCACTTATAAGGGCTGTTAAAAAGTAGAAAAATATCCTAATTTGAGTTTTATCCCATTTTCCTTCTCTCAACTATTTTTCCTACTGGTGCTATTGGGCTAATAACAACTAAAAAACAGGATAAAAGAAAAATAGCAAACACTTTAATGTGCGTATTATTATAGTCTCAGTTTCCAGACAAAGAAACTGAGGGTAAAATTGTCAGGAGCGATGTCTAAAGATGACACCACCACAGTGGCAAGGCTGGCCTTGAACTCAGATCTTTCTGTCTGTAAGCCCGTCTTAAGAAGAGAAGCAGTGGGTTGAAACTAATCAACATATTACATTGGCTAGATGGGAGAAATAGCTAAATTTGTGCAGAGAATAAACTACTATTTGGGGCCTGTCCATACCAGAACACCATAAATAACAGTGACAAATACGCAAAAGTTTATTTTTCTCTCCAGGGCAGCAGGTAGGATGGTTCTATGACAATCAGGAACTCAGGCACCTTCTATCTGTCTATATTTCTCTTCTTAACATGTAACTTTATCCTCAAAGCTGCCTCTTGGTTCAAGATGCCTACTGGAGATCTAGCCATCACGTATAAATTCTAGGCAGCAGGAAAGATGAAGAGAGGTGGGTAAAAGGCACCTATTACCAGCTATATTTTTTCCTCTTTAGGAGGCCTCACCGGAATTCCTTACCCAGCAATTTCATCTACCAACTCCTAGTTGCAAAAGAAGCCAGAATGTGTGGCTGGTTACCTTGCCATCCAGAAATGAAATGAGATTTCATTATAAAGGAATATCATGGAGGCACCTAGCACACCTGGAGGCTCTTCAATTATGGAGAGAAAAGATCAGGGTGGTGCTTTAGAGGATGTGCTCTTGTAGCCAGCTGCATGGTGGGTGGAAGGCGGAGCAATAAGATCTAGGTTTCAGCACTCCAGTTTACGGCCATGAGCTTTGTAGTAGGGAGGTGGCATCAGGGACAGGAGAGAAGAGATGAGTGTGACAGAATTTGTAAAGAACGAATTGACCAAGGAGAATGTATTCATTAATTAGTGGTGCAATTTAAAACTGTTTAAGCAAACACATACACACACACGTGTGTGGGTGTGTGTATATGTATAAAAATACATTATATATGTATTACATATACATATGTACACTTACATATGTATATGTAAATAATTATTGTATATGTATATATTATATATATGTATCATTATATATGTATCAATATAGATATATGAATGGCATATATATATATATGAATGTACACTTACATATGTATATGTAAATAATTATTGCATATGTATATATTATATATATATGTATCATTATATATGTATCAATATAGATATATGAATGGCATATATATATATGAATGTACACTTACATATGTATATGTAAATAATTATTGTATATGTATATATTATATATATATGTATCATTATATATGTATCAATATAGATATATGAATGGCATATATATATATATATGAATGGCAACCCAGGAAAGACATTTAGCTAAACTTCTAGAAAGAGGATCTGGGTAAACAAAAAGCTTACACAGCGTTTTTCTATGTAGCAAATTGGCTGGGAATCTAATGATGCAGTCTATTGGCAATAGATAAACGATACATAGAGAAACACGTCCACACATGCAACACAAACAGCATAAAACATTCCTGGGGCTCCATACCACCAATAGCAATGATTTTCAAACCTTGGACATCCCTCAAAAAAGGAAAAAAGAAAACAAAAAAGTGGCCAAATTATAGACTTTTAAGGGGAAGGAGAGGAGTTGTAAAGATAACTAAGAAGTTATTGTAGGAGACCAAGTTAGAGGAAGCAGGAAAGTCAGGTTGGAGAAGGAAACCAGTTTTTCCTCCTTTCTTCTTTTCTTTCTTACCCCCCCTCCAGATTCCTTCTTTCTTTACTTTTTGGAGGAGTAGAACCATTAATTTGGTAACCATATTTTTCTAGACTGTTCAGTACAAGCTCCAAAATGAGAAAGAATTTAGCCCCCAAGTCATCATCACATCCCTCTTGTTAAGGCAGCAGGAAATATCTTGCCATTTTGCAGATGACAAAACCAAAGCCCATCTGTGGTGCTGGTAGGATGGTGCTGGAGCCCCTGGCACAGCTGTTTTGGAACTCCTTGCATCCATGGTATACAATACACCCACATATGCACACATCCCTTGTGTGTATAATCCACAGCAAAAATCACCAAGTATGGCAATACAACTTCCTTGGTACTGGTTGGTTGACATCTTTGGCTGCAAGGGAAAAACTATTTTTCATTTTAGCATTTAAAATCAGCTAACATTGAATAAGCATAACTTCATTTTCTGATTTTAATCTCCTCTGATTGCACTTCATAAATGACTAATGTGAGTCCTATTTTTTCCCATCACGTGTTGGAGAGGGGCAGGTTTGGTTGGGCATTGGCCACCTGCTGCTCCAAGTGTCTTCTCTGGAAGCCTGCTGAGGCAAGCCTTGTAATTTCTGCTGTAACGTCCTGGACAAAGTCTCTCATTAAAAATTAAATGCCTATAGACTTACATGGTAAAAGAATAAAAACATGCAGGGGAAAAAAAATCAACGTAAAATAGTGACTAGCTTGGCAAGAGAAAGGAGGCAGAAGAAAGAGATTGGGAGATAGATCATTAGTTTCGTTATGTTTTATTTCTTATAAAAAGAGAGATGAAGCCGATAGAGCAAATCTGAATGGTGGGTCCATGAGTGCCTGTAAAATTGTTCAACATTATATCAGTTCCACACACGCAACATAATGATTCAGTATTTGTAGACGTTGCAAAATGATCACCACAGTAAGTCTAGTTAACATCCGTCACCATACATAGTTACAAAATTTTTTTTCTTGTGATGAGAGCTTTTAAGATTTACTCTCTTAGCAACTTTCAAGTATGCAATAGAGTATTTTTAATTGTAGTCACCATGCTGTACATTACATCCCTTGACTTATTTATTTTATAACTGGAAGTTTGTACCTTTTGACGCACTTCACCCGTCTCTCCCACCTCCCCAGCTCCTGCCTTCGGCAACCACCAATCCGTTCTCTGTTTCTTTGAGCTTGGGGTTTTCTTGTTGTTGTTGTTGTTGTTGTTGTTTTAGAAATCATATGGTATTTGTCTTTCTCTGTTTGACTTATTTCACTTATCGTCATGCCCCTGAGGTCCATCCATGTTGTCACAAATGGCAAGATTTCATTCTTTTTTATGGCTGAATAATATTCCATTGTATATATATACCACATCTTCTTTATCCATTCATCTATCAATGAACACTTGGGTTGTTTCCATATCTTGACTATTGTAAATAATGCGGCAGTGAACATGGGAGTGCATATGTGAGGGGGTAATTTTGTTTTGTATACCCTTTGAATGTGTGCAGTATTTCACAAATTAAAATTTAAATTAATTTTTTAATTCAGCAAATGCTCTTCATATAGGCAAAGTGATTTGAGCCCTTGAAATTCTTTACTCCACACATAACAATTTACTTAACATAATATATATGCTTCTGTCTTTGCATATGCTACTTCCTGTCTCTGCCCTCTTTACCTTTTCTGTTCCCCAGATAAGTTCTCTTCACCTTGCCAGACTCAACTGTGGTATTGCATCCTCTTGGAAACCTTGTCTGACTCCCTGCGCCTAATTCATATCTGAGTTTGTAGGTCCTGCTCATCTCTCAAAGAACATAGTGCATATTTGTATCATGGCATGTATTACACTGTTGTGTAAATGTTGGTTTGTTTCTCTAACTTCCAGGACTATCACTTCTGGCTGCAGTCCTCCAGTGGGCACCATTTATACAGTGTCCAACCTGCACAATTGTATGGGGCAGTCCTGCCTTCTCCCCACCGGAGAGAGACCATCTTTATACCCCTAAGCAGAATACCTAGCCTAGTTCAAGTGCTGGAATAGAAACACATTTACAGAGCAAACACTTGTTTAATGAATGAAAAAGGGACTCCATGAAGAATTCTCTTTGACAAGTGGTTCTCAAAGTGTGGCCCCTGGATCAGCAGTATCTACATCACCTGGCCACTTGTTAAAATGCAGATTTTCAGGCCCCACCTTAGATCTACTAAATCAGAAACTCTGAAAGTGGAACCCAGTAAATTGTCTAACAAGCCCTCCAGATGATTCTGATGCATGCTTAACTTTAAGAAATACTTAGCCTGATCAAAACTAAGAGCGAAGATTTCATCTTACCTCAGTTGAGTCTAGAAGGGTGAAGAGAAGTTATATGGGGAACAGGAAGGGTAGAGGGGGCAGAGAGAGGAAGTAGCATGTGCAAAGACTCAGAAGATGATGTGTGATTTGTAAGTAGATGGTTATGGATGGAGTAAAGAGTTGAGGCTGGCAGGACAAGAGAGCTGATGCTCAGGAGTCAGATCATGGAAGTCTGTCTGAGGTGTTTGGATTTTAATCTGACAGCAGTAAGGAGCCATTTAAAAAATTTAAATGAAGTGGCAATTTGATCCAGTTTTATATTTTAGAAAGTGTCGTATGGCAAGGATGTGACAGATGGGGTGGAGGTGAGATTGGCCACCTTGGCCAGGTACGCAGCTATTCATTAGCCTAGGTGTAAAATAATGAGAGCTGAACTAAGGCAGTTCCAGCGGGAATGTAGAGGATTGGATGGAGTAAAAAGTTATTACAAAAATAGAATTGACAAAATATAAGAATTGATAGAATGTAGGAAGCAAGAGGGAAGCCGTTAAGGATGACTCTCAGATGTGTATCTTAGGCAATGGATGTGTGTTGGTGCCATTCACTGAACGAAGACACAAGGAGGAGGAGATTTGGGAGCTGGAATAGAGGCTGGGGAAAGTGAGATGTTTATAGAACATTCTTATCGAGGCAACAAATGCCCACAGATATATCCTAGGCTGGAAACTTCAGTTTGGATGGTATCTAAGTGTTAATCATTTATATATCATTAGAAACAGTGCTGCAGAAAATATACATAAATTCTGCCTTACTGTTTAATTATTTCCATAGGAGATATTTCTAGAATAAGTCTGTTAATAAATATAGCCAAATTATTTTACAAATTATTTTTATTCTTTCATTAACATTGTAGAAGAGGGACAATCTCATCACATCTTCACTGACATTATTTCATCTTTACAAATTGGATATCCCAATAGTGAGGTTGCTCCGATGGATGGATACTATCTTGATTACTTGTAAGGTTGGACATCTTTCACTTTTTGTTGACCTTTATCCAAAGCTTATTCATTCATGTCATTCGCCCACTTTCTGTAGGATATTGATTTTTTTAGCTGATTTTCAAGAACTCTTTTCCTCTATTAAGGATATTGTCTCTTTGCCCATCTCATGCTTTGCAAATACGGTTTTCCAATTTCTCGTCTGTCTTTGCTCTGGCAGTAGGTGGCTGTGCCCTCTGCCTGGAACACCTTCAGGTATCCCCCGAGATACCTAGTGGACTCACTCCCTCCCCTCCCTGCAAGTCTTTATTCAAATCTTCTCTCTCACTGAGCTCTACCCTGACCATCCTATTTAATATTCAACCTCCCAACAAGCACAGCCGTTGGCACTTCTGATCTCCTCTCTTGGCTCTACTTTTCTTTTTCCCATAGAATTTTTCACCTTTTCATGTACAATATAATTTATTTATTTGTTAATTGTCAGTCTCTAGCCGCTAGACTGTAGTCTTCTTGATAGCAAAGACATATGGACCTTTGTCGTTTTGTATGTATATATACATGTATATATATATCCCAAACACCTAGAACAACGCCTGGCACATAGTAGATACTTAATATCTGTTAAATGAATATTGATTGCTTTTCTATTTTTATCTATTGTCCTAGAGTTTTAAATTTTAACCCATATAAATTTGACAGTCTTCCCTTTGCAATTTCTTCCTTTATTTTCATGCTTAAATATTTTCCCCATGTAGAGACCAATTAAACATTCAACTGTATTGATTTATTTTTTTTCTTTCGCTCTCCTCCCTCCCCCACTTTGCCTCTGGTAACCACCAGTTTATTCTCTGTGTCTACGTGTTTGTTTGTTTGTTCTTGTTATTTTTATCTTCCACATATGAGTGAAATCATACAGTATTTGGCTTTTTTCCATCTGACTTATTTCGCTTAGCATAATGCCCTCAAAGTTCACCCATGTTGTCGCAAATGGCAAGATTTCATCTTTTTTATGGCTGAGTTGTATTCTGTTGGATACATGTACCACATCTTCTTTATCCATTCATCTGTTGATGGACACTTAGGTTGTTTCCAAGTCTTGGCTTTTGTGAATAATGATGCAATGAATATAGGGGTGCATAGATCTTTTCGAATTAGTGTTTTTGTGTTCTTTGGATAAATACCCAGAAGTAGAATAACTGAATCATATGGTAGTTCTATTCTTAATTTTTTAAGAAATCTCCATACTATTCTGCATAGTGGCTGTACCAGTTTGCATTCCCACCAGCAGTGTCTGAGGGATCCCTTTTCTCCACATCCTCTTCAACACGTTATTCCTTGTCTTTTTAATAATAGCCTCTGACAGGCATGAAGAAATATCTCATTGTAGTTTTGATTTGCATTTCCCTAATAATTAGTGATGTTTAACATCTTTTCATGTGCCTGTTTGCCATCTGTGTATCTTCTTTGGAAAAATGTCTGTTCAGATCCTTTGCCCATTTTCTAGTTGAGTTTTTTGGTTTTTGTTGTTGTTGAGTTTATGAGTTCTTTATATATTTTGGCTATTAACCGCTTATCAGATATATGATTTGCAAATATTTTTCTCCTGATTAGGTTGTCTTTCCACTTTGCTGATGGTTTCCTTTGCTGCACAGAAGTTGTTAGTTTGGTGTAGTCCCATTTGTTTACTTTTTCTTTTGTTTCGCTTGCCTGGGGAGACATGATATTCAAAAAGATACTGCTAAGACTGATGTCCAAGAGCGTACTACCTATGTTTTCTTCTAGGAGTTTTATAGTTCAGGTCTTACATTCGAGTCTTGAATCCATTTTGAGTCGATTTTTGTGTGTGGTGTAAGAAAATAGTCTACTTTCATTTTTTTGTGTGTTGCTTGTCTAGTTTTCCCAACACCATTTATTGAAGAGACTTTCCTTTCTCCATTGTATGTTCTTGGCTCCTTTGTCAAAAATTAACTGTCCATAGATGTCTAGATTTATTTCTGGGCTTTTGATTCCGTTCCATTGATCCATGTCTATTTTTGTGCCAGGACCATGCTGTTTTGATTACTATAGCTTTGTAGTATATTTTGAATTCCAAAATTCAAAGGTGATACCTTCAGCTTTGTTCTTTTTACTCAAGATTGCTCTGGCTATTTGGAGTCTCTCTTGTTCCATATGAATTTTAGAACTCTTTCTCTATTTTTGTGAAAAATGTCATTGGCACTTTGATAGAGATTGCTTTGAATCTTTAGATTGCTTTAGGAAGTATGCATATTTTAACTATGTTAATTCTTCCAATCCACAAGCACAGAATATCCTTCCATTTCTTTGTATTTCCTTCTATTTCTTTCAATAATGTTTTATAGTTTTCAGTGTACAAGTCTTTCTCCTCTTTGGTTAAATTTATTCCTAAGTGTTTTATTCTTTTTGTTGCAGTTGCAAATGAGATTGTATTCTTGATTTCTCTTTCGGCTATTTTGTTGTTAGAGTATAGAAACACAACTGATTTTATATGTTGATTTTGTATCCTTCAAATTTACTGTATTCATTTATTACTTTCATTGTTTTTTGTTGGATTCTTTAGGATTTTCTATGTATAAAATCATGTCATCTGCAAATAGTGACAGTTTTACTTCTTCCTTTCCAATTTGGATCCCTTTTATTTCTTTTTCTTGCCTGATTGCTCTGGCTAGGACTTCCAATACTATGTTAAATAAGAGTGGTGACAGTGGGCTTCCTTGTCTGTTCCTGTTCTTAGAGGGATAGCTTTCAGTTTTTCTCCATTGAGAATGATATTAGCTGGTGGGTTTGTCTTATGTGACCTTTATTATGTTGAGATACTTTCCTTCTATACCCATTTTATTCAGGGTTTTTATCATAAATGAATGCTGTATATTGTTTAATGCTTTCTCTGCATCTAATGAGATGATCATGTGATTTTTATTCTTCATTTTCTTAATGCAGTGTATCACATTCATTGATTTGCAGGTGTGGAACCATCCCTGCGTCCCTAGAATGAATCCTACTTGATCATGGTGTACGATCCTTTTAATGTATTCTTGTATTTGATTTGCTAATATCTTGTTGAGGATTTTTTCATCTATGCTCATCGGTGATATTGACCTGTAATTTTCCTTTGTTGTGTTATCGTTGTCTGGTTTTGGTATCAGGATAATGTGGGCCTCATAGGATGAGTTAGGAAGCATCCCCTTCTCTTTAATTTTTTGGAAGTGTTTGAAAAGGATAGGTGCTACGTCTTCTTTGAAGGTTTGGTAGAATTCACTGGGAAAGCCATCTGGTCCTGGACTTTTGTTTTTGGGAGGTTTTTGATTATTGTTTCAATCTTCTTACTAGCGATCATTCTATTCAGATTCTCTATCTCTTCTTGATTCAGTTTTGGAAGGTTGTATAATTCTAAGAATTTACCCATTTCTTCTAGATTATCTAATTTGTTGGCATATAACTTTTCATAGTATTCTTTTATAATCCTTTGTATTTCTGTGGTATTCATTGTCATTCCTCCTCTTTCATTTCTGATTTTATTTATTTGAGCCTTTTCTCTTTTTTTCTTGGTGACTCTAGCTGAAGGTTTGTCAATTTTGTTTATCTTTTCAAAGAATCAGGCCTTAGTTTCATTGATCTTTTCTATTGTCTTTTTATTTTCTATTTCATTTGTTTCTGCTCTTATGTTTATTATTTCCTTCCTTCTATTAATTTTGGTCTTTACTTCTTCTTTTTCTAGTTCCTTTAGGTGTGTTGTTGGAATCTTTATTTGTAATTTTTCTTGTTTCTTGAGGTAAGCCTGTATTTCTATAAACTTCTGTCTTAGTACTGTTTTTGATACATCCTATAGGTTTTGGTATGTCATATTTTCATTTTCATTTGTCTTCAGGTATTTTTTTATTTCACCTCAATTTCTTCATTGACCCAATTGTTGTTCAGCTGTATTTTCTTGAGTTTTAAGTTTCCTTAAAATAATTGCTCTTTAAACCATTTGGCATTCACTAGAGTGTATAGTGTGAGATGGGGCTCTAACTAGGTATTTTCTCCAAATCATCAATTTCATTTCATTTTTTTTTAAACTGCTTCATCCCTCTATCATTAGTTTATAAGTCTATCTTTTAAAACTCCTATATTAAATTCATACAGTAGGGTCTGAGTAGAACCTAGACTAGCTCAATAGAAACTAGAATGTTCCATCTACTGATGAATGTTTTAAACCTTTGCCATTAGGATTTGCTAACAGTTTTATAGCAAGTCTTTGGTTGAACTAGCAGCAGAATTCAAATTTTTTAATTCCTGAATACATCCATTTGAGTTAGGAGAATGAGGGAGGTCCTTCAGCATTTACTTGGATGAACAAAATAGTTCATCAAAATATGTTTATCTCTTTCATAAAATGGTCAAATTACCTAGTTTATTTTAAACACAAGTTTTTGCAATTGTTGATTTCTGTGCTGTGTTGACTTGTTTCATGAATACCCTCAATAGCAACCATTTGAGAAGACCACATTGATTACATAGCTTTTTCTTGAAATGTGAAGAGATCATGCCAAGGCACAATAATTTCTGGTTTTGGATTATGCTTCCTGTTAATAATAGATGGAACAGCCAGTTACCAGCACCTGTTGGGCAAATATATTGTCAAGTAAATATTTATTAAGCTTTTCTCTGTGCAAAACATCATGCTTTGCCAATGGGAGGTGCAAAAAGTACAGCCAATTATACTTCCCCAAAGAAACTTAAACTTAGTTGGGGAGTCAGGATGCATACTCAGGAAAAGGCACACAGTAATGTTAGTTATTTGTTATTATTTATGTTTCTGGCGGAAGGAATGGGTCAGATTACATAGTCAAGATATTAAGAAGAGGAATAGAGGGTGATGGTTGCAGTAACCTATGAAACCGTTACTGAAGGGGTTAGAATTTGAATCAGGCTTAGAAAAATAAGGAGAATTTGACTTTTATAGAAGAGGAGAAAAGGAGGGGAAATTTAATAGTCCCAAAATCTATTTCCAAAGTTTAGCAGTTGTTTTATTTTTCATGTTTTCATTGTTGTTGTTACAGGCAATGAGTAGTTTCATTTTTTAGATAATTGCTGTATTATGGTTTAATACATGTCTGAACAGCTTTTATTTCTACTTTAAACATTTGATACACTAACACAGCCTTGAAGTTGAAATTAATCAATGAGGAAAATCCAGCAAGGATGGTTATATTTAGACTGATCATCAAAAGACAGCAGTAAACATGCTCCTTGATCTTTTAAAACTGTTTGCAATGAATTGAAGGTGGACCAATCACTTCTTTCACTGCTCTTTTCTTCCTGTGAGAGGAAGCGTTTGTTATGGCAGGTATCATGCCAGCCATTAGTCATCAATGTTAACAGGGTCGGAGGGAGCAGAGATGAGCTGCTTATTCCACATAATCTAGAGACCAAGATTTAGTAATGAGCATAACCTTTTTCTCCCAGCAAATCATTTATAACAGTGATTCATAAGTAGCAGAATTCACCTGATAGACCATATATTTGGTTTCTTTCTCTTTTACTCCTTCTTATTGTCTGAAAGGGGATCAAAGACAGCCAGAAGCAGGAAGCAGGAGCTTAATCCACAGTCTGAAGACACAGACCATGACTAGATAGGAGGAGCCTGTTGCAGTTATCCATTTTATTCATTTTACCTAGATGTTCCCATTTAATCCAAAATATTATCAAATATATTTTACATTTCCATTTTAATCAGAATTAATACAAATTTTGCAGCAGAGTAGACACAGCATTGGAATTTGCCTATTGTAAGAGCATTTACCTACTTGATTTTCTGATAATCAGGAGTAAGAGACAGTCCAGTATATCCCAGTTGGCAACCAACATAGTACACAGACCTTCAGTTTTCTAGTTTAAGCTTGGCTTCACTTTATTTGTATCTTGGATTTGTGAACTACTAATTATGGCTGTTCTGCTAAATGATATGGTTCGTATTTTTCTTTAATTTGTTGTTAATGAAAAGCAACTGTTTTGCCATTAAAATTCAAAGAGAGTAGAATTTGAAGGTAAAAAGTTAATATATATTCAGTTTTCTGTATATGTATTATATTTCACAATAAAAAAGAGCTTCCGACAGAAGAAGTAACTCTAATAAGATCGGCCAATGATATCTAGTAACAATTAGCCACAGAATTCCTCCAAGGAAGGCAACTGTGTTTATTTGGGGAAATGCCTTGACCGGTGTACTCAGAGGTAGAAAATTTCCAAGAGATCTGGGTGACCGGGGAACTATTTTGCTGGAGACGAGGAGAGTTCTGGTCATTATTGCAGAGGGAGAGGGAGAAAGAGAGGGAAAGAGAAGGAATGAATGAACAAGAGTAGACAAAGTGCCAGAGAGATGACAAAAGGCTATGAAGTTAGTGAAGTGACTCCTCTCTATGACCCCCCCAGATCCTCAGTAAAGAAGCTGAAACACTTATGCCAGTAGATCTGTTGTAGAAAGGACCTACCTACCTTTGACTTAGGTCAATATAGGGTGAAACTGAAGCAGGTCAGCTGCCCACAGGAGTGGTATCTGAGGTATTGGCTGAAGGGATTATAGAAATTTGTCAGAATGGGGGTTCAGGCCAAGGTGGAAGGTGGTGGGGGATCTTTTATCAACAGATGTTACATACTATAATGTTTCAAGTAGTGCATCTCAAGTTTTAGTAATCATACAACCACCTGAGAATCTTGTTAAAAACACTGATTCTAAATCAAGAGATCTAGGGCAGAGTCTGAGATTCTGTGTATTCCTAACAAAGCTCCTGAGTGAGGCCTATGATGCTGCGTCAACAAACCACACTTTGCGTAGCAAAGTGGCTCCAGGACCAGATTTCCCAGGTTCAAATCCTAGTTTTGTCACATCTTCTCTACACAACAGTGAGGAATTTATAACTTGCCTTTGCTTGTTTTCTCAGCCATAAAGTGGAGGTAATACCTCATAGGGTTCCTATGAAGATTAAATGAATTAATATACGTAAAATGCTTAGAATCGTGTGTGCCTGGCACATAGATGAGCGATGTAAGTGTTAGCAGTAGCTACTATCATTATTATTATTACTTACTTACTTGGAAATAAAGGAGCCAATCCTAGGAAAAGTTAAGAATTTCTTAAGACTCAGTCTGTTGCAGCAGTGAGAGCTTGAACTTTGATGTGAGACACAGACAGGTTCAACTCTCCCCTTCATGTCCTTGACCATTCACTCCTTTCTGCACTTGCAATAAATTGAATTCCTGAACTTGCTGAAAAGTTGCCTAGGCATGCATGGCTTATTTTTCCTCTAAACTTTTAGACTGCATAAGACTGCACCAGGTAATGCCTCTGTTCTGCACTGGACTTTATCGATATCTCTATTATAGGTCTATTATGTTGTAAATACTTAGTCAGGTGCCTCTCTCTCTCTCTCTCTCTCACACACACACACACACACACACACACGCACACACGCACACACGCCACTGAGCCTGGCTGGGGCAGAGGCTAGAATTATTCATCTTCTCACCCATCCCTCCTTCTGCCTTCCCTTTCCCTATCCTCACCCCTACCCCCCATGCCAACACCTGGCACAGTATTTGGCACATAGTATGTGAGTAACACTCAATTATTATGGCAAAAAATCATCTGCCTGTAGGCAAGAGAGGCAGAAACATCATACATAAAAAAGATCATATGTAAGCCTCATTTTGACTTCCACTCAGTCTACTTCACCATTTTTTTTAGAATTTACCTACACCAAGGAGCTGAATATCAGCATAAATACACGGTGGTACACATACTTACTTAGAATTAAAAAACAGTGGATGTGATGGAAGGATCTGTGAATTTTTGTCTTTGCTATGAATACAAATTATTTTTTTCATATTTATCAGATAGGGAACGAGAGAGAGATGTTCCACTTTAAGCAAACCTTACACGGGAACATTTGTATTTACAGAACAGATAAATTGAGTAGCAATTATTTATTTAGCAAAATTCTTCTTTACATAAGGATTCAAGATAGCTGCTTTATGTAGCAAGTTACAAATAAGCTTAGATGTGTTTTACACCAAACATTATCAGAGACCCAGCTGGGATGTAAAAGGGGTTCATTTGTAGAGATATTCTAGGAACAAAGTAGTTAAATATACGTTTGAAAGAACTAGTATATAGTAACTTTGATCCACTGCAAGATTCTAAAGTGATTTGGTGATAGACTCTCAGACTTAATTTCTCAATCCTCCTATTAAGATAAATTTCTACAGCTCGTTCTATGACTTCCGGAGTATCCTAGCAGAGGTCTGAAGGAGTATCTGCCCTTGCTTATGTCAGTTATTGGTTTCTGGTCACACAGAATGATAGAATTCTGGAGATGGGAGATTTCCTAGAGATGATCTTTTTTTTTTTTTTTTTTTTTTTTTTAAAGATTTTATTTTTTCCTTTTTCTCCCCAAAGCCCCCCGGTACATAGTTGTGTATTCTCCGTTGTGGGTTCCTCTAGTTGTGGCATGTGGGACGCTGCCTCAGCGTGGTCTGACGAGCAGTGCCATGTCCGCGCCCAGGATTCGAACCGACGAAACACTGGGCCGCCTGCAGCGGAGCGCGCGAACTTAACCACTCGGCCACGGGGCCAGCCCCTAGAGATGATCTTTTTTACCACTCAAAATGTGGTTATGGCCAGTAACGTTGGCACCATCTGGGAGCTCGTTAGAAGCTCAGAATTCCAGGGCCCTCTCCAGATCTAGTAAGTCAGAATCTGCACTTTAACGAGATCCCCAGGGGATTCTTACACACGGTAAAATGGGAGAAGGTTGAGTCCATACTCAACGCCCTCGCACTCCACGTGGCTATCTGCATTGCATGATTGTTGTTGTTGCCACCCTAAGAACATTCAAAAATAAAACAGTGCTGTTGACAGCTCCAGTCTTGGCTTGGGGAACAGTTGCCATTTTAAAGGGCAGAAATGCTGTTCCCCAGAAGCAAAGAGAAAACAGGATCCTAAAAAAATATGGTTCAGAGCTGTGGTTGCCTGGGGCCTGAGTTTGTCAGAACAAGTCAACTTGCCAAGGAACATGAGAGTAACTTTATCTGTGGGCCACTTAATGCTCCTCCAAATGAATGGCATCATTTTATGGAATTCTGGGACACCAATAGGACTTCTTTTAAAAGTTTTGGAGGGAGTAGGAAGTGAAGTGAATGGGAGATAAATGGGCATGAACACAATGCTCATGAGAAATGTGTTTACGGCTAAATTCATTCATGGTTCTACCTCTGTACCAACCTGGAACTGACCTATTAAATAGTATCCAGACAGTGCTTGCATTGCAACGGCGGCAGGATGTTAGGAAGAAGAGACGGAGATAGAGGCTTTGATCTTTTCTAGAATAGATTAGATGCAGGGCTATAAAGTGAATGTGAGACTATACCCACATATTGTTCAGCTGTAGAAGATACAAGCTCCTATAATAAGAAATGTCTTTCGGTAGAATGTTCTAGATGAGTCAAAACCTTGATAATAACAATGGAAGAGAAAACAATTTACGATAATATTCCTTTGTACCCTGAGCAACTATACCCTGAAGCAATTAGCTTTCAGTTCAAAAGGAAAAGCTGAGGAGAGATTCTGCTGTGCCCAAGATCTGAAGACCCAAAGACAAAAGCTGCCTTCCTGGAGCTCCAGGCAACGACAGGAGCTTCCTTGCGTTGCTCTAAAAAACTTTATGCACTTTAATTACCCCTAGGAGGGGTCATAAGACGGAGGTGGAAGCTGGACCTGGCCCAAGACAAATACAATAAAATCTTTGTTATTCAGTGCATATAGATTAGATTAGCAACAACAAAAAAATGATACTTAACCTATTTACCCTCTTTTCCCAGGAACTTTTAAAAATCCTCAGAACCTATGGAAACTACGGTTTTGATTTGAAGATAAAAGGGTTCAACCTTCTAATGCTGGTTTATTTTCCTAAGTGATTAAGGGGACAAAGTGAAATTTATACTTATATGATTATTTCTCTCTAAATTGATAATTTTTTTTCTGCTTTATCTCCCCAAACCCCCCCTGTACACAGTTGTATATCTTAGTTGCATGTCCTCCTAGTTGTGGGATGTGGGATGCTGCCTCAATGTGGTCTCATGAGCGGTCCCATGTCCGCGCCCAGGATCCGAACCCTGGGCCGCCGCAGCAGAGTGTGCGAACTTAACCACTCGGCCACGGAGCCAGCCCCTCTAAATCAATATTTTACAAAAGTTCATTTTTTTTCCCAAACTCATCTCTAGTTTCTTACTTTAATGGACAGAGGGGAAAGGAAACCAGCAACTGGCCACTTGACCTTCCTGCAGCATAGCTAGCCCTCAAGTCCAGGTTGAAAATTCAAATGTCAACGAAAGCTGGGGAGGTACCTTTAAAGTGAGCCACTTCTTAAGGAACTGAAAATTTGGACTTTTGAGCAAAATCCACTGTTTTTTCAAATGTTGACTCATTTACTATTATTATTATTTTATTTAAGACTAGACTTAGCAGTCAGAACACTGATGAAGGGTGGATTAGGTCAACAAGATGCCAATTAAGTCTTCAGCCAAAACATCAGTGGTGATTCTTAGTGAGAAACTGTGTCCAGTGATGGGAGGGCTGGGATGCTGCTAGACTTTAGGATCTTCAGAACAAGGGACAGTCCTACACCCAGCAATTTGTCCTGCACCTAATGTTGTAACACCCAGTTGAGCAACACTGAAAGAGTAATGGGAATTCTCCAGGTGCCCATGTGGTGTGGTCAGGTTCAACTCAGGTTTGGGGCCAAAGGCCTGTTTGATAATGAAGGGAAAATGCATTTTCCTGGAGCGTCTATTTCCTTTGATCAGGCAGGTGTGGCAGACACAGTAGGTTTCAGGGATTGGAGGTTTCTGATGGTCTTTGGCTTATTTCACATTTTGGCAAAGCTTTGCAAAAAGACTTTAGAAAAGACTTTATTTTCCTTCTTCTGGCTTTAGTATGCTTACATTCTTCAGAGAGTTTTAACTTCATCTCTAAAATAAAGTTTTCATACTTTATTTTTATGAAGTGGCTTTCAAACAGTGTGACCCCAAGAAGATGAACTGATTGAAGGTTTATGACTGAGAAAAGTTCTGTGTTGCGAAAATCCTGTAATAGAGAGTTCAGCTGAACTCTTTATTCACCCAGCCCCCGAAGGGTGTCATGCTACAGGGATGACCTCCTGGGAAGGGCACATCCTTGCTCTTACTTGTTTGAATGAATTGAGTTAACCATAATGCTCTGTCCACAGCCATGCTAGTTCAGCTGAGATGTTTGTTGGGTCTTGTTCAGTGGTGATCACTTTCCTTGAACCAAAGAGGGTGTGTATGATCCATTATCTGAATTTCATATGAATGATGGAGTGTTTTGTCCCTTCCACTCATCTAGACTTCTGGTGATTGATCTATCTGTGTACACCCACGTAACCACCACTCAGAAGGAAATATAAAACATTACCAGCATTCCAGAGGTTTTATCATGCCCCCCGCCTCAGAACCTAACCCTTCCCACAGGGGTTACCACTATTCTGACTTCCATCCACCATTGATTCAGTCTTTTGCCTGTTCTTCAACTTCTTATATATAAAATTGCATAAGATGTACTCTTTTGTATTTGACACTTTTTGCTCAGTATAACGTCTGGGAGATTCACATACATTGTTGCATACATCAGTATTTCATTCTTTTTATTGCTAAGTCAGTGATTATGTAAATGTACTACAATTTGTTTATTTGTTCTCCTGTTGATAGACATTTGGATTGTTTCCAGTTTGGGGCTGTCTTTTGGTGAGCATAGGCATTTCTCTTGGATATATAGCTAGCAGTAGAAATATTAGTCACAGGGTAGGTGTATGTTTAACTTTATTAGGACTCCCAAACAGCTTTCCAAAGTGGTTATATAAACTTACAGTGCAGTGTGTGAGAGTTGCTCCATATCCTCTCCAATACTTGGTAATGTCAGTCCTTTTAATTTTAGTCATTCTGATGGATATGTAGTGCTGTCTCATTGTAGCTTTAATATGCATTTTCACCTAAAATAAGTGAGTCATAAAAATTGTTGAAGTTCATGAAGAGACTTTTAAAGTCTTGCTTCAGGCTACTACACATGCAATATTATTAACCCTTTTTGGGAACCCTAACTATTTCTCCTTCCTCAGAGACGTGATGCCTAATTGTGTGATTATTCCCACTTTGTTAGATGTGAAAATTCCTCAGCCATATCCTTAGTGTGATATCCCCATAAAAAGAAATGTTTTACATTTCCTTCTGAGTGATATGGCCCTGATATACGGTGCACAGGGGAGACCCAGCCTCACGGCTGTACGCACCTGGCAATGAGTTTGCCCCTACAGACACAGGGCAGCCTGCCTGTTCGATGAGTCCATAATGAGCATTGATTGAGCCCCTACTTTATTCCAGGCACTGTGCTGAGCATTGAGGAAGCAACAGGGACGTAGGGAGGCTCACGATCTGAGCATACTAGTGTAATGCAGGACGATAAGTGCTTTGAGAAATATCTATGTTCAGGGGGCTTTGAGGCCCAGAGCAAAGGTGCTTGGAGAGAGCAAGGAAGGTCCTCCCAGGAAGAGTGATAACCCAAGTGAGTGTTACAGGAAGCAGAGGGAGGGCATCCCAGTCAAGCCAGCTGCCATACAAAGGCATGGAGGGGAGCCTCAATCTTCCAGGATTGCCAGGACAGCTGGAGCATTAAGGCTTGTGCAGGAGGGCACTGACAAGAGATATAGCCAGGATATCTGCAGGGCTAGATCGTGCAGTGAAAATATATTTCAATTATAATTTCCAAATATAGTGAAAATATATTTCACTTAGGTGGAAATATCTTTTGCAGAATTTCAGCCTAGAGAACCTCCTTCTTGGTTTACCTGCAAGCCAAAGCAATCAGGACTTCCCCCTGGCTGTTGTCTCTCAGCTTTGACTTCTACTCACCACTTCATGTTGAATTGCATGATGTTAGACTTCTTTCTAACTTCTCATCTAGACACAAACATATTTCCTATTAAAGAGTTTGAAACCAATGTGTACTTTCTCATTTATGATAGTCTAACAATTGTATTTTCTTAACAAGTTGTTTTCTTATATGCCTTCCAGACCCAACTCCTTAGCTCGTGCAATAGCCCTGCACGTGGCATAAGCCCACTTTTAGTTTTCTCATGGAATGGAGTTTTATTGTTGGTGTTAGCATCTGTCCTTTTGATTAGAGGAGTGAGGCAGACATTTACTTTCCTAATAAAGTATCTACTCATCTAAAGCAAGTCAGTTCTGATAATGTGTGAAAACTTCTCCCTCGAGCTCAGCCAAGGCAGCCTTCGGGTATCAGAATTGCTCTGTTACATTCACCAAACACTCATGTAGCATGTATCTCCTTGCATTTTCCAGGCAGTATTCTAACTACATTACACATAGCAACTCATCTAATCCTCACAACCATCCTAGAGTTGCACAACATTATTTCCATTTTATAGATGGGGAAACTGAGGCACCAAGAGGTTAAGTAATTTGCTCAAGTCACAGATGGGGTTTGAATTCACACATTCATTCTTCGAAAAACGTTACTGTGCTGCTTCTTCAAACTTGTGAAACATCCAGGAGAAATGCAGAGAAACAAACTTCATTCAGCAAACATTTATTAAGCAACTGCGTGGTGGGTGAGTCAGCAACACCTTTGCCCCAGGAACTCTTAATCTATTTGAGGAGGGAGACAAAAATGTCTGCAATGTAGTGTTAATCCGAGGAGGAAAGTGACTAACTTTGCCTGAGGAAGTAAGGGAGGGGCTTGGGCCTTAAAGACAGGCTCAGCCCTTTGAGAAATGGAGCCAACAGAAGGGCCAGTTCTCAGTTGTGATGAGGCAAGTGTTTGGGAGGTGTCAGTGTGCTTGGAACGGAAGGTGTTAAGGTGCGCTGTGGCAAATGTGAATGCGGGAGATAGCACTGGTGGGATGTGGTAGTCGGGGCTGCATTGGAGGGTCTTGTGTACTCACTAAAGCATAAGGCTTTATCTTGTCCCCAGTGGGAAGCCGTCAAGGATCGTTAAATAGAGGAGACAGGTGATCGACCATTTTTATGGCTATCATCCAAGGTGAGATGAAAGTTAGCAGGGCAAGATATTTGGAATCTAGGAGTATGGGGTGGGTGGACGATAAAATAAAGTGTCTGAACTAGAACAGGCAGAAGGGAGACAGACAGGTGAGAGCAAGAGGGAGGAAAAGAGGAAGATAGAGACAGAGACAGAGAGAACAGAGTGATGTCTGCCCAAAGGAAGGAGGGGAGGGGTGGAAGGAGAAAAGAATGGAAGGAGTAAAGAAAAGAAAATATGCCAGTATCTTAAAAAAAATCTCCTGGTAAAATGTTACTGGCACAATCCCCATATGATTGAGGCTTTTTCAAGTATTTGCTCAGCCAGCTTTTGTTTTGGTGGTTCACCAGCAGTTATTTTCATGGCCATAATAGCCCACTGAGATTACTTCGCTCTGAAGATAATTTGTCAAGCTTATGTAAGACTTCATTTAGGGGCCATTGCCTTGGCATGCGGACAGCCTCCAGACCTTGCACACCAGCAGAAACATGTTATCTGAAGAGTGCAATAAGGCAAATTAAATTCATTGCTAGGCACTCCAGCACCAAACAAGGGCTGCTATATGAGGCCTTTTCAGCATATTGCCTTTAAGAAAAAGGCCATTTGAAATTCAGCCTCACAAGCCTAAACCTTGATGGCTTCAAACCTAAGGAAACTTCAAAAATATGGGAATCAAAAGCTTTGTTTCAAGCCACATTACTCCTGTCCTCTGTGCTGGTTTTAAGCAGTGTAGTTAGCGGAGTGAACGATTTCTCTCTGCAATTATGATGATCAGGCTGGGTGGAAGCAAACTGGAGTTGGGAGGGGAGTAAAAGTCCTAATCATCACAAGGCTTGTAGACATGGATAAGGTAGCATGTCAGGTGTTAGCTGTCCAGGCAGCCTCCTGGTGTTATAGGAGTCTCGTTTCACTGAGGGGTTGGGTTACCACAAGCTTTGCTCATCTTCCTGCTGCAAGACTGGCTTCTGGTAGCAGGCCGGGCAGCATGGTGTGGAATCCCAGGTAGAGAGAACAGTCTGGAGTTGTGAGCTCTTTGTCTGGGGAGCGCGTTATGTGGCAAAATCCATACAGTCATGACGCCAGCCCAGCGTCAGTCAACACAGGCATCTAAGATGCATTTCAAGAGCGTATAATTGGCATAACTCAGCCACATAAGTGCAAGACGTGGCTTTGGGTTCCAAGCAATTTATTTGCTTAGAAAGTCTTCATTCTACCTGCCTTGGAAGTAGAGTAAAAGCAGCTCGTGCTGAGGGTGTGGAGATGTCAGCAGGTCCTGAAAGCGGGTCGGACAGCAGGGTAAGTGTCAGACCACTCCTGTGATGCTCTCTGTGTGAATGCCAAAGGAGATTTTGTTACAATCAATGTGTGGGTCAAGACCAGTCCATATTCAGGGCGTGGGCTTCCAAGGGCTAACTTGCCTTAAAATTCTAATATATCACTGCTGAGGGTGAGATTGCACAAATGTACTTTTCCAGCATTTCTCATAGATCTTGAATTGGAGTTAAAAGACAAGGCAAAAAAATATATAGCTCCTCAATTTCAAACTTTTTTTGGTGGGTGGTGGGGCGGGAGGAGGATAATAAAGGGATATAGATTATAATGCTGTGTTTTTTAAACTTTAAAA
This sequence comes from Equus caballus, assembly GCF_041296265.1. Classification (NCBI taxonomy): domain Eukaryota; kingdom Metazoa; phylum Chordata; class Mammalia; order Perissodactyla; family Equidae; genus Equus; species Equus caballus. The sequence continues at coordinate 70,085,569 of NC_091699.1, forward strand.
GTTTTAAGATTTGTAAAAGAAAGATAAATTATCTTCTTATTCTTAAATAAAGTACTGAATGGAGACACGATGTAAATAGAAAATTGTAATGAGTTCCTAGTGCCATACTTTGAGTGACATTGAGTTTCCTCAAGTGTCATGCTTGAGGGAACAACCAGAGTGTGTTCCATAGAGGCTGAGGCTTTGGAGATGGTCCAGGTTACACAAGAAAAGTGGAAAGAACTGAGACTGTTCAGTCTGGAGAAGAAAAGACTTAGGAAGTGATTATGGCTATTCTTAAGTAGAAGGACTGAAGTATGGAATAAGGAGACTATTTTTTCTATATTTCCCCAGGAAAGAAAAAATTTTTATCCTTTTGGGACAGGGAATAACTGTCCCCTTTGACAATCTGATTTAAAAAAAGAAAAAAAAAAACTGTAGACTTACTCTCCAGAAAATGAATTTACATAAAGCAAAACTGGCACAAATATCACAGATTCCATGGAACCTTGTGATGCCTATATAAAGAACTCCTATTTTAAATGGTAGGACTGACAATGAACGAAACTTTCAGGATTTATTGTTTAAAGACAAATTCTCAAGGAGTTTGGTAAGTGCTGCAATGGAACTGGGTTTTTCATGCGGGGATTCACTTCCCCATCACTAGGGCCTGAATGAATGGTTGCCTGAGCTTTAGACTCACCAAGACCTGGATCTGGATGCAGATGGTGCTGCTTCTAGCTGTGCATCCTTAGGCAAGTTATTTAATCCTGCTAAGTATCCATTCACTGCCCTGGGAAATGCAGGTAACATGCATCACAAGGTGGTTCGGATAATTCAATGACAAAGACTGTATAGAATGCCTGTCCCAGTACTAGAGTAGTAAAGAACAAAAATTAACTTTTCTAAGTAATTCTTGAAGATCATGAGTTGAAAGGAAGAGCAAGAAAAAGTCTAATTTCCGCCTCTGCATATGTTCTTCGTAATTATGTTCCTTTTTGACTGTGAGGGATATTATAGACAGCATTCCAGCTTTGTGTGGGAAGTTACAATAAATGTCTAACTCCAAATATGCACCAGATTTATATTTTAAAAAAAAACTTTTAAAATTAAGTGAAAGGTGATATTATGGTATCTTGAAGGTTTTTTTAAAAAGCATTCTAACCAAGGTGTGAATGAACATTGTAGAAAATGAAATGTGTTTTCAATGAGGAGAAATTTATCCTGAATTTCTGTCTAATAGAAGAGGAAATGAGGTTGCATTTTAAGGTAATACTTAATAACAGGCAAGAAAAGTAACTATGTATCAAGTGAAAAGGAATAATGCTAAATAATCATAGAGTATATAATAGAAGTTAAATGCCTATCTTTAAGATTCTAGAAAGGAACACAATTTTCAAAGCGTTTTGGTAATGGGCTTTTTTAAGTGTCCCATTGGGGTATGCACTAGAGAATATGAACATTCAGTCCTGTGGGTGACAAGATATTCTTAGCAGCTGACGGCTGCAGGGAGCAACTCCAGAGTATTTGCTGCAATGTGAATTGTATTTAATTCACCAACAGCATATGTGTGTGCAGTACTTACTACTTCTGCAGCTCTGTTCCAGGCATTGCTGGGTGTGAAAGGGGTCCCTCACCTTCAAGGAACATCAGCCAGGTTGGAAAACTTAGCACATACTCTTAAAAGGATGAATGATGCAGGCAATGACTTCCCACGTTGTTGAGAGGAAAGAGAGAAGGTTGTGGGTTGAAGTTGATGACAGCCTTCGTGGAGGAGGTGAGAACTGAGCAGGATCTTGAAAGTTAACAGGAGTTTCTGTCTTCCTACCTCAGTACATAGCAGCACCAATCATCTAGTTGTTCAATTCAAAAGCCTGGAAATTATTCTTGCTTCCACTTTCCCTCACCCCCATATCCAAATTCTCAGCAACTTCTCCATCTTCTGTCTCCAAAATATATGTGAGTCTGCACACGCCCACCATCTCCATTGCCATCATCGTGGGTCAAGCCACCATCATCCCTCTGAAACGCTTCAATAGTCTATTAACAAGTCTCTTTCCACTTTTGTCCCATCCTCAAATCCATTTTCTCCAAAGCAGCTAGAGTTATGAAGTCACTACCACAATTTAAACTCTTTAAATGTTTCCCATTGGGCTAAAAATAAAATTTTCGCTCCTCATCGTGGCCTACTGGGCCCTGTGGGACACAGCCCAGCCTCACTGATCTCACTCCCATTCTTCTCCCCTTAGCTCATCATGGTCGAGCCACACTGGCTTCCTATCCTATGATGCTTTCATCTTGTTAGATGTACAATAGAGAAAAAGAATGTGAAAATCCCTGAAGGCTATATCAGGATATCAGCTCTCAAAATTAAGAGGAGAGCTTGCTCTTATAATGATTCTGCCACACAAATGTGAGCATTTAAGTAGAAAATGTCAGCAGCATGGTTTGATTTCAAGGACCCCTGGAGAAGACTCATTTTGTACCTCTCAAAATTTATCTCCCTCACCAGCTTCATTAAATTCATTCTCAGGACAATATATTTTATTAAATTCCCATCAAGAAGTACAGTCAATATTTACTGTGTGCCACGTACTGTGCTAGGTACAGGAGCTATGATGCTACAAGAGGAAAAGACAGGGAGATCCTACCTTCTTAGTGCTTTCAGACTACTGGGGGACGCAGACAGTTACAACAGAAGATCATTAGAATGAGGAGATTTACAAGATGCCATGAGAACACAAGGGTGGGGTGCCTACCCCTGACTTGGGTGGGAAGGTCAAGGAAAGCTTCCTAGGGGAAGTGCCATTTTAGCTGAGACCTGAAATAGTAGGATGTGGGGCAGAAGGCAGGGGTAACTATTCAAGTATTTTTGGCAGGGTAAACAGCACATGCAAAGGAGGGTATTAAGGGAGAGCATGACACTTTCATGGAAACCAGAAAAGTTCAAGATGGTTGCAACATAATGCGATGGTGGGGGCAGTGGAGAGAAGAGGAACAAGATATGAGAAGTAAGCAGTGGCCTGTGCATAGAAAGCCTTATAAGCCATCATAAGGTCTTTGGACCTAATAGTAGCAAGTGAAAGCTTTTTAAGCACTGGGATGACATGGACTGATATGTGTGATAGAGAGCTCACTTGGGATGGAGTATGAAGAGGGGGCAAGTCCAGAGGTTGGCAGATCAGTTGAAAGGCTATTCTATGATCCAGAAGAGAAATGTTGATGTGAACCAGAGGTAAAAAGGATTGATAGAAGTCCAGAAGAGAGATTTAGAAAGGATAATTCACAAGACTTAGAAATGGACTGGATAATACAGGGGTGAATGAGAAAAGAGCAAAAAGAGTAATTCTTACATTTCCACCATGGGCAACCTCTGAAAGGGGTCTATTTCTAAGATAGAGACTCAGGTGTAAAAGGAGGCTTAGGAGAAGATGGGGGGAAGTCATACCTGATAGTTAGATATCTGTCTTTTTTATCTGAAAACAGGTTTTCTTTGTAGCGTGGGCTCTGGAAATTCTAAAAAATAGATGGTTGGAAGAGTGGGTGAATGTCTATGAAAGAGATAAGAAAGTCCCTAAGAGAATCATTAACTCCTTAATTTTGCTTAAGCCCTGGCCAAGATGCCAAGCAAGTTCTTCTGTCATTAATAAACAATATTAAAGAGAAGCATTGAGTCTACTAGGTAATAGCAAGGTCCTTTCCAACTCCATTATTATGTGGGACCTGATATTTACATTTTCCACAGTCATGATGTGTCCAGAATCTTATCTGCTTTGGATAAGGTGATTATAGCCCCTTGGGGAATAAAAGTGTTTCCTCATCCCAACTGGCTTCACATCCCTCTTCTGCCATACACAGGTCCTCATTTACATTCTGGATGAGTAAATGTCTGGACTGTGTGGTGTTTTATAAGCTTATGGACATGTATGTGAATGTGGGAGAGACAGACAGACACAGAGAAAGATGACAGTAGATATCTGCTTGAGACACCTCCCAATTAATTTAATTTCGGTGACATCATCCCACTTTAGTTGAAGTCTTCTGAAATGAGTAGCTCTTGTTTTACCTGTTATTTAAACACTTATTAAACAATGAGCCTCCATGAGAAAGCAAGTTCCTTTAGAGCAGGGTTTCTCAACCTCCGCACTACTGATATTTTGGGCTGGATAATTCTTTGCTGTGGGGGGCTGTCCTGTGCATTGCAGGATGTTTAGCAGCATCCCTAACCTCAACCCACTAGATGCCAGTTGTGAACCCCCCACACCCAATCGTGACAATCAAACTTGTCTCTAGACACTGCCAAATGTCCACTAGGGGGACAAAATTGCCTCCAGTTGAGAATCATTGCTTCAGAGCAGTGACTCTCAAAACGTCTTGCTCAGACCAGGAGCATCAGCATCACCTGAAAACTCATCAGAAATACAAATTTTGTGGCCTCAACTGACACCTACTGAGAAAGAAACTCTAGAGGTGGGGCCAAGCAATCTGTTTAAGAAGCCCTCCAGGTGATTCGGAAGTACAGCAAGGTTTGAAAAGCACTGTTCTAGAGCAAAAGAGTGGTCACTAAAGTTTCACAACAAATAGCTATTTATGTGAAAAAAGATTTTGAATACAGGAAGGTCTTCTCTCTTCCCTTTTCCTTTCCCATTCAGAAAAGGAAGTGAAAGTACATCATTTTATTTCTAAAAGGCAAAAATTCTTGATAAATAATGTCCTACCATGGAAAATTCTTATAGAGAGGCAACAATTTTTAAATCACATGAAAAGTCTGTCACTCTGAACAGAATTCTTTTTTCCTTAAGTCACAGAGATCAAACAGTAATAGCTTGATTGCATATCAGATTGACAAAGAGAGAGTTTCAATAAGCACATGGAAAACTTTCTGCAAGTAGAATAGAAATGTGATATAGTGCTTTCATTCAGGGTGGCAGCCCGTTCGTCTGCCCAGCGCTCAATAGCGGTTAGAAAGCACAGGCAGACGTCTGTGTAAGAGAAAGCTTTTCTTTGTTTTCTTCCTTAACTTCCTTTTTAACTTGTTTGCTCACTTGCCCCTTTTCCACCCAAAACAGCACTAAATAAGGGAGTGGAGTTTCCGGTTTATTTAAACAGCAATTTTATAATGCAGCCCACAAATTATAAAAGTTCAGCTAAAAGTTCTATTCTTCAAACGTATTTTCAAATTCTGTGAGTTGCTAACAATTCAGTGATGTTGATGTCGTCCATGAAATGCCTATTGGGATCCCTGCACGTTAGATTGGATTCTGAAAATCATTTTATCAGAAAAGGAAATGACGTTCGACATCAATAATTATTTTTACTTTAGCATACACATATGCCAAAATAAGGAAGATAAATTTAGTAAAACTTTGTTCACAAATTTATTCATTTTTTATGTATTGATTTGTTCAAAAAATAGTAATTGACTGTTGACTGTATACCAGTGAATAAGAAATATATATTCTCTGACCTCATGTAGCTCACCTTTTTTGTAAGCAGAGGAAAACAGACAGATAAAAACCCAATATTTTAAATTTTGGTTGTACCCATTAGTGGGTTATGAGAACAATTTAGTGGGTCACAAACAGCTTTCATGATTGTTTCTTTAATGAACAAACTAGAATAGAAAGAAGAAACTAGATTTCATTCTACCATAATTCTTAATTGTGTATTTCATCAAACTGTCATTTCAGCTGTGTGTGTATGTAAGGGCGTGAATCAAAGTAAAACATTGCTCATTATGAATTTTAAAAGTTTGAAAAATTACTGAAATTTTTTAAATATGGAAATTAATGAAATGATTTCAAATTATAATGCGTGCTATGAAAAGGCTAAGGGGCTAAGATGGAAAATAACAAAAAAGCGTCGAATGCAGGGAGGCAGAAGCAACTGTTAGCTGTGTGGTCAGAGATGGTATCTCTGATGAAGGAGCATTCTAGCTGTTCCCAGCCAAGGAGAGGGAGCCAGCAAGACAAAGGGAACAGCAAGTGCAAAGGTTCTGTTTGGGGCCTGAGTACCTGGGGTGTGGCGACCTAAATGACAAAGAAAATTGACAGTTCATTTCCTTCCTCCTCAGGAAGGAAAATTGTAGAACTTTTGGTTGATAGCAACACACAAAACAAAAGGGAGGCATGAACCTATTCCATAAACATAGATAATTTTCATTCAAAGACATGGAAAATCCCCAATTCAAGTAACTCATAGAAAGAAAACATACATTCAATTAAAATTCTTCAAATATTTATTGAGTTTTTACCCCAGGGAAATAATTACCCTATGGTGAATTCATAGATGAATAAGAGTCTTAAGATGTAAGTGTAAGGTTGTAAGTACACATATACACAAAAGAGCAAAGGTTATAATTTACCTGTTAATGAAAGTCAGCCATTCTCCTTTTTAAGAACACCTATTCCACATGCCTCAAATTTATTTTTCTCTATTTGGCTTTATAACAAAGATTTCATTCACTTCAGAATGGTTTCTACCTAATTAGACTATCTGCTCTCCATTTCAAAAGATAGGGATGTTCTGTAGCCGATGGTGACTTCATATTCTGGGACCGCAAACAAGGCATTGCAAAGAGATTTATGACCTCTGTAACAACCTAATCCTACACTCTAAGGTTCCCTAATTCTTTCATAGAACCCCAAATTCTAAAGCCAGCACTTTGATAGTAGGTATGCCTATATTTGTAATAAACTTACTATTGTTGTTATTAATATTATCATTATGTTTTAATGCACCCTATCTCCTTGCTATCTCACTCATCTGTTCTCAGCTTCTTTTACAGTCCTATCAAGCATCCTTTCTGCTACCTTCCTGAAAACGTACAGCCTACAACTTCTTCAAAACTCAGCTTCCCACTTTCTTTGCCAGGTGGGCAGAATTCACAGAAGAGGCAGCAATGGCAACAAAAGCTGTTTCAGTGGTGGCCAATATGTACTCATAGTCCAACCTGACTACAGTGAACAGTGGAAACTCAGGCCATTGGCAAGTGGTCTGGAAACTCTGGAGACAATATTTTATACTTTAGCTCAAGACAACTAAATCCAGTAAAAACTTTGAGCGTAGCCAGAGCAAAGTCACAGGGAAATTCTTGAAGGATCCTTTAAGCAAAAGTTTGGGGGCATAGCAATTTGCAATTGTATCAAGAGCCCACCAAAGGCTCATACTCCTTGAAGCAGTAATTTGAGAATCTTCTACAATGCTTCTGAAATTTTTTCCTAAAGAAATAACCCAGAATTCAGAAATAGATTTCGGCACAGAAATGTTATTGGTGGCATTAATTTGTATTTGAAAATGAACCAAGTATCTTTCAATAGGAGAATGTTAAGTATATAATCTTATATCTATATAGTGGGCCATTTAAAGTCATTAAAAGTGCCATTTATGAAAAGATTATAGCATAGCAGAGTGGTTAGGTTATAATGTTGGGTAGAAAAGGATAAAAATTGGAATTCATGATATAATTTCAACTATATATAAAACAGATGCATAGAAAAACTAGAAAGGAAATAAAAATTGAGAGATCTGGATAGTTACATTACCAGTCATTTTTTTACTATGCTTTTCCGAATTTTTAATTTTTTCTACAATGAGCATGTATTCCTTTTATGTTCTAAACAAATCAACTTTAGCTCAGACATTATCGTGTTTTTCTCTTCGGTGAACGTAAAGATAGTTCATGGTTTCGAATACTATCTGAAATATGTATGTGCATGTGGCACTGTGTAAGATATTAAAATTTGCTTGCCAACATTAATGAGTATACACTTGTTTAGTTTAATCACAAATTATTGCCAAGTAATAAAGCAAAATTAGTATTTTATAATTTATTGTTGGTTATATTTATAAAAACAATCAAGAACTATCATAGGAGATTTCCATTCTTTATTATGAGGAAAAAGAGAGTGATGTATAATCAGGGTTTGCTTTAAAAATATGATCTTTTTTAGAACCGGATATGATAGAGTAATTAATTGGCTCATAGCAAATAATGTGCTACCCTTAATTGATTACTAAATCTTGTCAAACTTGTAATTGATTAATAAATTTTGTTAATTAAGAAAGTAAAGGGAAAACTATTTCCATGCAGATAGACTTTTAGCTCTCTTTAGAAGTTTCACCAGCACCCAAAGCTCTACACAGTGACAAGATACAAGGATGTATGTTTATGATCTCCAGGGTTAGAGTAACATGCCTATTCGAGGACTGCAGGCAATAGCCTGGAAGCAGAGAGTTTAAGCCTAACACTTTCTTTCTTCACTCGGTTGTCAAACCGTTTACTGTGCCTTAGAAAAAATGAAACCAGCTCTCCTGATCACCTTGAAAATTTGGTGAGACAGCCGCCTCCGTCCCTAGAGGCCAACTTAGTCAGCTCTGAGCAGACAACCATTAAGAAAACTTATGCTCGTCTGTTTTGGAGAATTTTTCCCTTGTTCCTCAGCCCTGTTTATAATTTCTGCTCTCAGGGAGTCTATATTTATGACAACCCAATCATCTTGGCCTGTGCACTGCGTCTCGCTGTGAGGAACCAGAGCCTTCTCTGGAAGGCAGCTTTATAGAGAAGACCACACTGTTGACAGATCTGTGCCTCCTCCCTGTGGGTGGTCGGAGGCAGAGAAATCTGAGCTTTCCAGGGCAGGCCTGTCATGTGCCAGGAAATTTAGATTCAGGGAGCTGTTATCTATTAAAGTTATACATCTCCCAAAAACCAGAATTACAGGTAACTAATATTCCTTCTGCGTGCCAAAGAAAACCCCAAACCCTTAATCCCCACATGACTGGGCTATTAATATTAAAATAGTTTCTTTTATATAGCGTGTGTAACGATTTGTTAGTCTCTGGGCCAATGTAGTGAAAACATCATTGAAGGGCTTTAACTTGGAAGCACATCTAAATGAACAAGGGAGGAAGTATTTTATCTGTTGCAAAAGACTCTTTCTGAAGGTGTTGGTCCATCAGAGAAGATGATAGACTCAGATTTCTTGGGAGCCAACTTGGTCTTAGAAAAAAATCCTAAGAGGTTTAGTAGAAAGAGTCAAAGCAGGATTAGAACAAGATCAACCTGATTTTGGATCCTGCATAGAATTGGATGTCCTTGGGCAAGTTCTCAAACTTTTCTGACCCTTTTTTTCCTCACTTAAAAAACAGAGCTCATAATAAATACTTTTCACAGTAGATATAGGGGGAAATGATAAAATGGATGTGAAATGCCTGGCTTTCATGGTGTGCATGTCACATACTTCTTTATCTCGTTATAAAAGCCTATTAAAATGCTTTCAGCCCTTTGTAACCTGTTTGCCCTCACAAGGAAAATGTACTTCTCATTAGGTACTTAGAATGCAACATGCAAATACTCATGTCTAACTTAATTTGGGATCAATTACCACCTATTATTTCTGCCAATACATAAACAGATACTAATATTGGTACCTGTACCATCTCCCTTGACCTCGCCCCATGCACGACAACTTCTATTGCCAGCAGAAACCCCAACACTAGGGTGTTGACGCTACACACACATTCCCACCCAACACTACCGTATGGGGCCCACATCCCACCTGCTAATTCTTACCTCCACACCCCTTGCACTCCATAGAAATGATTTTCCAGGTAATCATAGAATAAATGCCCGGATGTATCTGTACATGGAAGAGATTCATTATGAAGAAAAAAAAATGTGGGAGGGAAAAATTGTATGAGCAAGTTCAATATATTATGTTTGGAAGATAGCTTGATGTTGAGAAAAAGAAAGGAAAGCAGGTAAATTTAGGGGAGACATTCCTGAAGGTGAAGCAACTTAGAGCCTTTTGTATATAAAATGTATGCCCACTACATCTACAGCAGTGGTTCTGAGAATTTAGCATGCCCTTGTATCATTTGAGGGCCTTAGATTTCCTGGACCCGCACCCCCAGAGTTTCTGATTCAGTAGGTCTGGGGTGAGGCCAGATCATTTGTATTTGTTTTCTTTTCTTTCTTTTTTTTTTTTTTTGGTGAGGAAGATTCACTCTGAGCTCAAACATCTGTTGCCAATCTTCCTCTTTTTTTGCTTGAGGAAGATTAGCCCTGAGCTAACATCTGTGCCAGTTTTCCTCTATTTTGTACATGGGTTGCTGCCACAGCATAGCTTGACGAGTGGTGTAGGTCTACGTCTGGGATCTGAACCCATGAATCCAGGCTGCCAAAGCAGAGCACACCGGATTTAACCATTATGCCACCAGGCCAGCCCCTCATTTGCATTTCTAACAAATGATGCTGATGCTGTAGGTCTAGGAAATACACTATGAGAACCTCTGATTTATAGAATTCATAAAATAAATTTAGGAGCTTTCCATCTTTTTCAGTGGTTTGGATAGTTTAAATAGCATCAGAATCGCCGGTTCTTTAAAAGTTAGTTGAAACCCAGTTGTGAAATTAGTTAATCCTGGTACCTTTCTCCCCTTTTAAATGATAGACTTGTAATCACTGTTTCAATCTCTTTTTATTAAATTTTTCTACTTCTTCTTGGGTTAGTTAATTCCTGCTTTGTTAAGAAATGATCCATTCCAAGTTTCCACATTTATTCCAATGGAGTTAAATGTAATATTTTCTTATAATTATTTTAATCTTTTTGGGTATATATTTCTCTCTTTTCTCAATTGTATTATTTTCCTGTCTCTCTTCTTTTTTTAATATGCTCATGAGATGGCTATATATTTTATTTAAAAACTAGTTTTTTAATTTATTTGTTCTTTCTACCACTTATGGTTTTCATTTCATTTATTTCTGCATTTATCTTTATTAATTTCTTCTTCATACTTTATTTAGGTTTATTCTTTTGTTCTTCATGGAATTTCTTAGTATGAGTACTATGCTCATTTATTTTGTCTTTTGATAACAAAGCTATCACAGCTCTAAGCTATACATTTTCCTCTGAATATAGCTTTAGCTGTTTTTCATAAGTTTTGGTAAGAAATATTCTCCTTTTCACTGGTTCTAGATAATTTATAATTTAAATTTTGCTTTTCTCATTAATTCTAGAGTTATTTTGAAGGATGTTTCTTATTTTTCAAGTAGTTAAGATTGACAAGCTATTGCTTTATTGTTTAATATCAATTTTATTTGCTTATGATCTAAGATTATGGTCTATTAAAGTATCTACTTTCTAAAGTAAGTTAAGGTTTTCTTTTCAGTCTTGTAATTTGTATTTTATTAATGTTCCATTGTGATAGAAGTTCTGTGTACAAATCTGTTAGACTGAGTGTGTGGCTTATGTTTTTCAAATCTTTATGTCCTTTCTTGTATTTGGGCTCCTTGATCAATTCTGAAAGTTCCTTAGTCATTTCCTAAAAGGCAATATAACCTTTATTCTAAAACCTAATAAATGAAATACAGACAAAAAGCCATGGACCAATTTCACTTATACGCATTGGTGCAAACTTCTAAATAAAATATTATTAGGTAAAATCCAGAGGCATCTCAAAAAAATAATATGCCATGACAAAGAAGAACTTATTCCTAGAATATAAACGTGGTTAAATGTCAGAAAATCTATCGAAATAATTTATCTCGTTAATAAAGGAAGAAAAAAGATTGAAACAATAAATATGGAAAAGACATTTGTAAAATACAGCAGCCATTTTTAATAAGAAAGCTTAATTACTGTCTGTTTCTGTTTTACTGAAATGTGATAAAGACTAACCACCAAAAACTAACAAATAACAAAATTCTAAATGGTCAAACTCTAAGGCTCTTTATATTAAAATCAGGCATAAGAGAGTATATCAGTGATCTATTGTCACAATAATGCTGCATAACAAACAACTACCAAACTTCAGAGGCATATAGTAATAACCATGTAAGTAGCTCACAGTCACTGGGGATCAGGGGGTCTGGGTTGGGCTTGTATGCATGTCCATGGTCATGTAGGCAATTCTGTAATCATTACTGGGCTTGCTCACATGTCTGGGACAGCCCAGCTGTGGACTGATCTAGGATGGCCTTTGCTAGAACAATTGGGAATATTTTACTCTACACAACATGTTCTCGTCTTCCAGCAGCCTAGCCCAGGCACACTGTCATAGTAGTGACAGAGGAACAAGAGCAAGAGCAAACACAATGTCAGAAGCACTTTTCAGGCCTCTGCATCATATTTGCTAACATCCCCTTAACCAAACACGTGGCTTAGCCTAGAGTCAGAGTGTGAGGATACTGCAAAGTTTCATGGCAAAGGGTATGGATACAGGGAACATTGGGACCGTCTTTACAATCTTCTACATGTAGGGATCCCTGCTTCCACTAATATTATTCATCATTGTTTCAGAGGTTCCAGTGAATTTAGTGGGACAAGAAATAAATTGCATCATGTATGCAACAAAAAAGTAATATTATCTTTTTTTGTTGATGACATTGTTGTATTCCTTCAAAAATTGAGGAACTCCAGTAAAACACTGCTATAATTAATAGAGATATTTGACAAAGAGGTTAGATTTCAAAGTAAATGTAGAAAAATCAATGGGTCTTCTTAGTCATTCATTCAACAAATATTCATTGAACACTCACTGAAGGAATGCCAAGAGCTCATCCAGTCCCTGGAGATACGGTATTGAATAAAAGAGACAAAATCATTTTCCTCATGGGGCTGACATTTTAGTTGGAGGAAATGGAAAATAAACCACAAATGAATAAATTATGAGTCAGATGATGACAGGTGCTACGAGATACATATAAAGCCAGAGAAGGAGTATAGTAAATGCTTCACAGGTGGGGTGGGTGGCAGTCATGGGTGTATTATTTTCTATGGGGTTATCAGGGAAGGCCTCACTGATAAAAATAAGTTAGCATCAGAGCAGAGACTTGAGATCTGTGAGGAAGCCCACCATGCAGATAACTGGGACGAGCAAATGCTAGTCAGATGTGGCAGTGAGTTCAAAGGCCTTGATACAGGGTTGTATGTGGCATGTTTATTTATGAGTTATCAATTACAAATGGAGATGGAATTGTCACCTAACACAAATTATAAAATACTTAGGAATAATCTTAATGAGAAATAATAATTTGAAGGATATAAAACAAGATCTGGGGCCAGCCCCAGTGGCCTAGTGGTTAAGTTCCACGTGCTCCGCTTTGGCAGCCCAGGTTCGGTTCCTGGGCACGGACCTACACCAACTCATCTATCAGTAGCCATGCTTTGATGGTGGCTCACATACAAAATAGAGGAAGATTGGCAACAGATGTTAGCTCAAGGTGAAACTTCCTCATCAAAAAGAAAAAAAATCTGTAAAAACCCAAGAAAACTTTTTAAAAAACGAAAGAAAAATAAAAAACAGAGGAGGCTAACTCATCTATAAGATACTTGAACATATTGAAGCAATAGCATCAAAACAATATGATATTGGCAAAGGAGTAAACAAATGGATAAACAAAAGATTGGAGAGTCCATCTAGAACTAAAGCTGTACATCTACTTACTAACATACTCAAAAATAAATTATAGATGGATAAAGGCACACTTTTTTTTTACATTGAGCAATAAATAGGTATTAGTTTTCTATTGCTGCCTAACAAATTATCGCTAACCTAGTGCCTTAAAGAAAACAAATTTATTACCTAACAGTTCTGGTAGGTAAGAAGTCTGACTTAGGTCTCACAGAGCTAAGATGTCAGCAGGTCTGCATTCCTTTTGGAGCCTCTGAGGAAGAATTCTTTTCCTTGTCATTCTCAGAGGTTGTCCATGTTCCTTGGCTGTGGCCCCCTTCCTCCATTTTCAAAGCCAGCGATGTTGCATCTCTCCAACCATTCTTCCACAGTCACTCTGCCTCTGACCACAATCAGGAAAGGTTCTCTTTCTTAAGGACTTGTGTGACTAGATTGGGCTCACCTGGGTAATCCAGGATGCTCTTTCCATCTCAAGGTCTATACCCTTAATCACATCTGCAAAGTCCTTTTTGCCAGATAGGGTAGCATCTTCACAAGTTGCCAAGATGAGGGCATGGAGATCTTTGGGGAGCATCTTTGTGCTTACCACAAACACTTTAGAGAAGATTCTGGAAAATATTTTTATAACCCAGATGTTAGGGAAATGTTTATAATTGACAGGGAGATAACTCATAAGGGATAAAGGAAAAGATGAGCATGACATACCACGTAATTTGTTTTAATTATATGACCAAACATAGCATAAATGAACTCAAAAGACATAAGCTGTATGTCTTACAACATGTGGCAGGCAAAGTGTTAATGTCTGCATTTTTACAATGCTCATAAGAATTGACAGGAAAAAAACAGCCTTTGAGAAATGGGAGAAAGATCCAAATAGTCAATTCACAAGAAAGCAAATCCAAATAGCCAATAAAACCACATGAAAATATGTTCAACCTCAGTAGTTTTTGGGAAAACAAGAGTTTTTGGTAACAATGAGTACATTAGTTCCCTAGGGCTGCCGTAACTAATTACCACAAAGTTGGTGGCTTACAACAACAGAAATGCATGCTTCTCACAGTTCTGGAGGCAAGAAGTCCAAAATCAAGGTGCTTCCTCTGAAGACTGGGAGAGAATCCTTTCTTGCATCTTCCAGTTCCTTGGCTTGTGGCAGCATAACTCCAGTCTCCAACTCCTTCTTCACATGGTCCTCTCCTCTTCTCCCTCTGTGTCTCTCCCCTATGTGTCTCTTATAAAGATACTTGTCATTAGATTTAGGGTCCATTAGATAATCCAGGATGATCTCATCTAGAGAGCCTTAGTTATATCTAGGCAAAGACCCTTTTTCTAAATGAGGTCATATTTATAGATTCTGGGGATTAGGACATGGACATATCTTTTGAGGAGGCTGCCATTCAGTCACTACAATGAGATATTGTCCTTCTCATCAAATTGGTAAAATCTTTAAAAGAGCGAGAATACCCACCACTGTGGTAGATGGAGAGATCAGGGAGGGGGTGTTCTCATATACGGCTGTGGTCTCATAAATTTTTAAAAAGCAATACAGCAAACTCTATTAATGCAAAAACACACACATGTCGTATATTAAATGACTCAGCTTCTGGGAAACTAGCCCATAAAAATAAAAGCACCAGAATGCAAGATTTTATATGAAAGAATGTTCTTGCGTCATTCTTGTGATGAAGGAAAGAAGAACCTGGAACAAAATGAATGCCCAGCAATTGAGGAATGATTGAAAAAAATTGTGGTACACCTATATCATGGATATGTGTATATATAAGAGATTTGAGAACTATATGGAAGGATAAGTATCAGCTTTTATGGTGGTCAGTGTGATTGGTATATCATGCCAGAATTCATGTTTGAGGGTTTAAGTGGAAAAAATTACTTTCTTTTGAGTCACAATGTCTGGGGTCCTGCATAAATGTCTTGATTTTCTAATTCTTGGTGTAACCGAGCAAAGTCACGTGCGACCAGCCACCCTTAGGTAGGAGGGCGCCCTGGCTTATCTCTCAAGCTCCTGGATCCTAGGAGCATATACTGAGTTCCAGGAGCAACAAAGTGTTTCGGTTCTGCCCTGCCTGAGACATGGTAAGAATAGAGCTTTGTGATTTGACTGGACACATCTAGAGATACAATCAGTGGCTTTTGACCAAGTCATTGCTGAGTAAGTGAGAAAATTCCTGTGCCATTTACTCCAGGAACTGAAAGGTGATGTTGGGGATGTGCCGCTCAAAGATGCCTTGTCCCTGCTCCCTTTAATCCCCCAGAATCTTCTGAGCAATAGGAACACATTGAAAAAGATATACAGCTGCTTCCTCCAGAAAAAAACCACATACATTTAAAGGTATAAACTCTGGTATGTTTGCTTTAAAAAAAAAAAAAAAAAAAAAAGGCATGCTTGCCCAGAAACCTCAAGGCTTCCTGGAATCTCTGTTAAGAATTCAGATGTACTGGTGATAAGTTTCTAAATACCATAATTTAAGCCAATATTATTAACAAGTAGAAAAAAGAGGAATGATAGTTTCTTTGATCATAGGAACTGTTTTAAAAAAATTGTGGGGAAATGCAGTACACCTGGTAATCTGAAAACCTGAGAGCAGTTATTAATCCTTTCAAATTGTTCACATACTTCATAGAATGGAGCATCAGGTTTGTACCAACTCAGAATACTTAGAAACACTTTGAAATCAGTTCTTCACATCAAATCTCTTGAAAAGCTTCCAAGGATCAAATAAGTCACTTTCCTTCCTCCAGGCAAGGCTGGAGACTAACCCAGCCCAGGCTCTTAAAGGTAGTTCTTATTTTTTTTTTTTTAAAGATTTTATTTTTTTCCTTTTTCTCCCCAAAGCCCCCAGGTACATAGTCGTATATTCTTTGTTGTGGGTCCTTCTAGTTGTGGCATGTGGGACGCTGCCTCAGCGTGGTCTGATGAGCAGTGCCATGTCCACGCCCAGGATTCGAACCAACGAAACACTGGGCCGCCTACAGCAGAGCGCACGAACTTAACCACTCAGCCACGGGGCCAGCCCCGGTAGTTCTTATTTTTAAAGAACCCTTAGGTATAATATATGATTCTTAGTTTCTTCTATATTTTTACCTTATTCTACAATGAATATGAATTGCTTTTCTAATCATTAAAAAAACGCATTAACTAAAAACTCATCTATGTGATTTGAGAATTACAGTTCATAAAGTATTTTTGGAAGAGATTTTAAAGAAACAGCTAAATTAGTTACAACTTATCAGAATTTCATAGTGTGAATGCCCACAGACCTTTTTTCACGCTGATATCTATAGGAGATTAAACTCTCGGTTAGGAATGTGGGAGACAGAATATAATGTGGAGAAGGCCTTCTGAGCATGAGGGACCAAACTCCAAATCTTGGCAATTCACTTCCTCTCTAAGGCTCTGTTTTTTCATCTGTTGAGTAGAGATGATGATAATTCTTACCTTTTAAGAGTTGTTACAAGGCTTAGGGTTAATGCTAGAAAGTATTGGAGAATTGCACCCAATAAAAAACAATCTGTGAAAAACCAGGAAAATCTTCCTTCTTCATTTTCTTCTTTCTTGTTTTAAGTAGCCATAAACAAAAGCAATAAAAGATGTATTAGGCCATTTTCCTCAAACTACTATTGGCCTCTTAATTGTCTTTCAACAATTATTTGCAGCTAAATGGGCCATCGTTACTGCACTTTGATAATGGGAACAAATAAAACTTAAAAAGAAGAAATGTTGGAAATCAGGTTTGTGGTTCCCATGGGATGTGGATGGTGCCTGCGAGGGAAGGCTTCCGGGAGACTAGTTAGTGTCAGGCTTTTGATCTGGGTGCTGGTTACACAGTTTGTGTACTTATATTCTGTGCATGTGTCTGTAAGTGTGTTACACTTTAATAAAATTTGAAACCAGAAAAAAGAAAAGAGATATTCCAGAAAGTGAATATCCTCTACAAGTCTTCAATGGACCCCATTCTTTTATTTCAATCTTTCTCATATTTTATATGCACAGAGGAGAAATCAAAATTCAGTGCTTTAGAACAGAGGTTTTCAACTAAAGGTGGGCATCAGACTGGCTTCGAAATTTTTTAAAAAGATCAAGATCCACCCCTAGAGATAGTGACTTAGTAAGTCTGGAGTGGGGTCCAGAAATCTGTATTTTTTTAACTTCACATTAGGAACCACTGCTCGGAAGTCTAAATCAGAGGTTCTTAAATTTTGCTGCATGCTGGAATCACCCGAGGAGTTTAAAAAACATTGAGGGCTGGGTTCCATCCCCAGAGCTTCTAATTTACTTGGTCTGGGGACTGACCTGGCCATCCGGATTTTTAAAAGCTCCCCAGATGATTCTAATGTGCAGCAACCTTTGTGCACAACTGTCTAAAACAAAGAGAAGGAGCTTGGAAATCTCTGATAGGTATTTATCAACAGCAGGTGAGAACAGTGAGGGAACTTCAGCATCGTTTAACTGCCTCAAGCCGAATCTGCCAGCAGCACCCCCCCCCCCGCCCCCACGCACACCATTTACCTTGGCTTGTGGCTTTCCCATAAGGCAAATATTTATTGTATGTTTCTATAATGAGTATGTATTTGTTTATAGGAGCTTCATATCCTGTCTGGGTCATCATCCTCCTTTTAGCCTGTAAATTTTTAAATGTCAGGGATAAGGGTGGAGTAACTGCTCTTACGAGCAACTAGTGCTGCAATTAAATAGACGGTGGCGAGAATGCAGAAATTCCGCAGCTCGCCAGACAGGCAAACTCCAGCACTTTCTATCTCATCTGCCCCCATGACTTCACTGGCGGAAGAGGAAATGCAAGAAAACAAACTCTTCTTGGAGATTCAACGTTTCCATTTCACAAAGGTTAGCATTAGACTCTCAGAAGTGAGGTTTGTAGGCCAAGATTCAATCACTTTGGTGATGAAAAATAGTTCTATTTTGATTGGAAAATCAATGCTTCGGACAGCTGGACTTGCTGTTTATATGACTTCCTAATTCTTTGCCTCCTCTCTGACCCGTGGATTCTACCGTACTCTCAGTACCTTCGGAAGACTTCTTCCCTCCGATATGCCTTAGAATTTTCTCTACGATGTCCAAGAGGCTGAGCTGAGCGGGATTGGAACGGGCAGAGCCTCTCATCATTTATCTAGGAAGTGGAAGTTGCCCCTTGAAATAAGCAAAGATTCAGAACCCAAAGTTTGAATCATTTTTTATTTGAGAAATTGTTTAGCTAAAGGGCTCTTTAGTGAGAGGTGGCAAAATCAGCACTAATTTCTTGCTTCTTCTCTGAAAGTCAAACATAAAGCTTATGGATAGCCTTATTCAACTGTCTTCCCTGAAGGAACTATGCTCCTCTGTCAGATATGCCCTCCTGCATCCTTGATGCTTTAATAAACTACTGCCCACCCTTCACTTGATACCCCCTTCCTGAAACGTTCCCTGGCTTGCCAAGAAAGAGGATGAGGATTTGCTCTCTCCTCTGTATTCTTGCAGCACATTCTTCACGTATTGATTATGGGATGTGTCACAGTGTGTTACAAACATTTAGCCTCTGGCCAGGCTCCTCTGTTAGACCTGGGTTCTTCCAGAACAGGAGGGAAACTTATTCAGCCGCAGAACTTAGTCCTAGGCCTTGGCACGTGGTGGGAATCACACCATGTAATTACAGTAGATGATGTTTGGCAAATGAATTGCCCATCCTGACAACATGGCCATATTTATTAGCAGAAGCTTTGGACAGTAACGCTTCTAACCAAAGCTGACATTATCCTAAAATAGGAAGCCACATCAACGCTGCCTTTTGACTCAATAAATGTCAGATCTCATTCCATCCAAATAACTCCTGTCTCTCCAGCTGGGTTCTAACGGAAGATCAAAGAGACTCTTAAGACTTGGTCCTTTTCTCTATTTCAAGAAGTGGGTTAATGCTGCAGGATAATTCAAAGTTCTTGACTCTAAGCTGGAATGGCAATGGAGGTGTATCTTACCTTTAATTCTAAGTGAAATAAAAAGACAGTAGAGAGTTGGAGAGGTGAATATAGGAAAGAGAAAACTAAGTGGAAACCTCAGGTAGGAGCATTAAATCTCATTTCGATGAGCAGGGACTTAGATCATCTGTCTGTGCTGTCCAATACTGTAGCCACTAGCCACAGGTGGCTCTTTGATTTAAATGTAAATTATAAAATGAAACAAAATTAAATATTCAGTTCCTCCATTGCACTAGCTACAGTTCAAGTTCTCAATGGCCACATGTGGCTGATGGCTACTATATTGGACAGTGCAGATATAGAACATTGTCATTATCACACTAAGTTCTATTGGGAAGCACTAGATAAATCTCATCCTTTTACAGATGGGAAACCTGGCAGCTAGAGAAGTGCAGTGACTGGCCCAAGGACACACAGTAGGTATAGGCATGGTACCCAAACCTCAGGAACCCCAGGCTGGCCTCAAACACTCCATGCTGTGAGATCTGCCTGCTTTGACTGTACAATTTGTCTGTGTGCATCAAAGAAAATGAAGAAGGCTAGCAAATTTCAGTTGAATTCAAAAGTACAAAGTAGCCATTCAGTGCTGTTATCCTAAGTAAACTTACTGAAATAAAATTTCTAAGTAAAAAGTTCATAGCATAGTAATTATCTTAAATGGAAAACAACTTCTGAACAAAAATAGTCTTTATACTTGAGTCAAAACACTAAGCAATGTAGCCATAAAAAGCACCATCTAATCACCCAACTTAACATCAGGTGACGAAGTTCCATGTTAATCGATAACCTCAGTGCACACACTTGTAGCTATTTAATTGCCTGCTGTCGTATAGTAATTATGTATTATTGTGTAATAAAATATCCCCCCAAATTCACATTTGCATCTCCTAAGTATCCATGATTGTGTGTAGGGCTGTCACACATCATCCATTGATGTGAATTATTTGACTTTTAAAAATGTTTCTTATACTTATATATGTTCAGCTTTCTTATATCTTGAGCTGGTTTCGATAATATAATGAGGTGCCCATGTTTGACCTTCCATAAAGAATATCAGCTTTCCTTATACATTTAAATTGGATTTGCAAAAACCAAGGTGGTAAGTTTTCAGAACTGCAGCAACATTTAAAATATGATTATGTGAGAAATTTGAGTTGCTATCATAGTTCCAGGGACGTTTTTTGGACATGGTATTTCAGAAAGCTCACAGGGATTTTATTGAATTCACGGGTAATTTATCTTCTCACATTTGAGTGAGGACATCTCTATCCTGTTTCTTTTAGCACCTTGGATGACTGTGTTGAGAGCCGGTTTGTTATTAGAAAGCAGCATACACCTAGTGTTAAGGGGAAGTTTCCTCTCCATTCGCTGGAGTCACTTATCAATACTGTTGGCGTGACTTGGCTGAAAATTACAGAATTCCAGACTAAAAATGATTTAAAGGTGTGTTATCTCACGAAGCAAGGACTCCGGAGGCTATTGGTTTCAGAGTTTGTTAATTCTATGGCACAAGATCATCAAGATGTCCTCCATCTTGTTGCTCTGCCCTTCTCCCACGTTGCCTTTCATGGCTTGGTCTCTCAGAGTCACAAGGTGTCACATCTCTAGGCATCACATGCTTGCAAAACTGCATCCAAAGCCTGGAAGAGAAGCAAGTTCTCCTCACACATCTGTTTATTGCAGGAAGAAACACCTCTTTCAGAAACCCTCCCCATGCTACCCCTAGCTAACTGCCTCCTACATCTCTGTGGCCAGAATAGGACCACATGCTCATACCCTAGCTATAAGAGAGGCTGTGTGTTTCAGTTACCCAATTATGTGTAACAAACCATCCCAAAACTTAATGGCTTTAAATAACAAGTTCTTACTGCTCGTGATCCTGCAGTCTGGACTGGGCTCAGCTGGGTGGTATATCCACTCCACATGATATCTGCAGAGACTGCACCTTCCAAGATAACTTCTTCACCCTCATGTCTTTTACCTCAGCTTGGATGGCCAGACTACCTGGGGCTAGCCAGGCATCCGTCTTTCTGCACATGGCCTCTCCGTGTGAGCAGCTTGGGCTTCCTCACAGTATGGCCATCTCAGGGTAGTCTGACTTCCTACACGGTGGCTGGCTTCCAGAACAATGTGAAGTGGAAGCTACAGGGGCTCTGAAAGTGCAATGTCAGGAGCCACATAGTGTCACTTATGGACTCTATTGATCCAAGCAAGCCACAGGGTCACCTCAATTCAGAGGGAAGTGAAGTCAACTCCATCTCTTCATGAAAAAAGTGGCAAAATCTCATCACCAAAGACATGTAGGATGTGAGGAATTGGAGCAAAGCAAATATCTGTCCTTTTCAGACCCTACAGAGGGGGTGAGAAGAATCTGGGTAGCATGGATACTCAACAGTCTACACTAACCTTGGTGCTTCACTGCTCACAGCAGCATCTGCTTTGCTGCCTGGTCATAGCCTGGACACAGCCGATTTCAGTTCAGCCTTCCAGATGGCCTTTGAGAAAACAGGACCAGCATACAGTACTAGCACCACGCTCAGGAAATGATACTCCGCACCTAAATTCCATCTGAGGGAGCTGAATTAATCTGGCCTCAAGATTTTCTGTAATGTTGAGGTCATAAAAGAATTGATTACCATACGTTCATGGTGAGCAGAATAAAAATCTGCATGGGACTGATAAACATTAAATTCAGCAATATGGCAAAATGATAAGATTTGATCAATTGAAGTAGCATGTGCTTGGATTTTGTTATATTGTCTTCAATACTTTTCTGTATGTTCAACATAACGTACAGTTATGAATGATAATGAGAATAGAGTACTATAGTTAGCTGGGGTGTTCTGAGTGAGAAGGAGAAGGGCATTTCTAGTTGATTTTTATTGCTGTCTCTATGACTGAAGGTTCTCTTTCCAATGGCACCGCTCCGGGATGGAGGGCTTTGCAGCATGATTGGATAATACTGGCGTGAGTGGCTCCACACTCTAGGGAAAGCTCAACAGCTTTGTTAACAACCCATCTAAACATTCTCAAATCCATTCAGGTGTCAGGGTGTCTGGAAGGCATGCTACTCTTTCAGAGCACCACAACGTAATGATGCAGGGAAACTTCAAAAGTGAAAAACCTAATTCTGGGTGACATGCTAATATTTTATACTTGATTCTGGGACAGACCAAGGAGTGGCAGTGGGTACAAAAAATTATGAGAAACAAACAAACTTTGCAGTTAAGAAATTCTATCAAATGCTGTTTTGTTAGAAAATCAGTGTTTGCTATATTTTAAATAAATTGGAATTTTTAACTTTGGCCAAACTTCTGTTTTTGCATTGAAATGCCCAGTGTTTTACATGGTCTGAGAGCCCCTGACATAGATCAGTGAATGGGCCAGGAAGCAGGGAGGAACTGGTCCAGATTTACAGCTAAAATTCCATGTTTATAGTATTCTGATATTGTTTTGTCAGAGTGTAGTTATGGTATTATTTATGAAAGCAAAATCATAACACCTATTACCATTATGATACGCTATGGGAAACATCTTACACATATCTCATTCTCACAAACTCTCTATGAGATGGGACTATGATGATCCCCATTTTACTGACAAGGAAATTGAGCTTGAGAGAAGTCAAGTAAATTGCATGACGTTGCACAGCTGGTAAGTAATGGAGCTGAATTTGAACCCAGGACATCCTGACTTCAAAGCCACTCCAAGATATTCCTCTCAAAGAAAGGTCAAGGAGAGCATCTAACCCTGGCTTAGCAGGCTCAGGACTCCTGGAAGAGTTTGGGCTACCAAGCCAGACATTCCATTTTCCACAGCAGTCTGTTGGTTTTCAACTCCAGAGACAGTTGTGTTCTTTAGTTTATTTACCATATGCTTTTGATTCCTCTTTCCCCGTCTCCCACCCCATCAATTCTGCAAAAGAAGTAATTTAATCAATCTAAATGAGCATTTCACCAAAATCTTTTTTCCAGGATTTCTGGAGAAACAGTTGGATTCTAGCAAGCACAGTTTTAATCTCAATGAAACACATGTTGTGAGAGTAGCTATCGTTTAACACAAGAGAGAGGAAGGCTTTTGAGAGAACTGTGAAAATGAGAACAAGTGTCTAAAAAGTCATCCAAAGAGTGGGTTCAAAGACCTCCAGCCATTTGAGCCTACTCCTTGTACCCTGAATTTTTGGTTTATGGCTAATTTTGCTGATAGCTTCAAAGCAAGTTGCCCTCCTTCCTTTACTGATTTTTCAATCACAACATTTAACGATTGTGTTAGAACTGTAGTTGAGATGAGACCACTGACTTTTTTATCAGCAAGATTTATTGGCTGCCCAAAATTTACCAGGTGCTGTACTGAGAACCCGGGATTCATTAATGAGAGCTAGATGGTTCCTGGTTCCATGCAGGGAGCTTCCCATCCAGCCGGGCAGAAGGGCACGGAACAAGTTGGTGCGCTGGATGCAGTGGCCAGGGAGCACAGAGAAGGGAGCCAGCATCTGCTTCATGGTCCAGAGCTTCGCTTCCACCCCAAATGCAAGTTTGAGAGTTAGGTGTGTCCCTAATGCATTACCAGGGGCTGAAAAACATAATTTTTGTAGTAACTATGACCACGGAGCTCTTAAAAAAGTATTTAAATAAAAGTAATGCATGCTTATAGTAAAATAAATAACACTGAGAAGTTCAAAAGGATGTAACGTGTATAAATGAAATATTATATATATGAATATAAATATGTATAAAATAAAAATATATAAAAGTAAAATAAAATGTAAAATTTCCCTATCTCCCAGCCCTAGTCCTTACAGGTGACTACTAGTAACATTTTCTTGTATACCTTACCAGAAATTTTACATGCACACTATTTATATTATATCATATTATATATATGTATACACACACATAAACACAGGCACACACACCTATATATATGTGCATATAAATATATATATACACACACAGGTGGGATCATGCTCTATATATCATGCCATGACTTAATTTTTCCTTAAATAACAAAACGTTGACACTTTTCTCTACCTCTCTATATTACTTTATTTCACTCTATGTTACTCTCTCTCATTCTTTTTAATAGTCACGTATGAGTCTGCAGGATGATTAGATGTACCAAAATTTATTTACTAGGTCTTCTGTTAATGCACATTTCAGTTGTTTCCAGATTGTTGTAATTTCACGCAAGCCACAGTGAATATATATCTTGTATATACATAAATTTTAAAATACATATATATATGAATGAATGAATCTGTGGGATAAATTCTAAGAGGTGGGATTGCAGGGTTAAATGATTTATGCACTTGGAATTCTGAAGAGGTTGCCAAAATGTGGACAAATTTGCACTGCTATTAACAGTGCAAGAGAGCCACAGTTTTCTTTTGCAAGAAATATAGTTGAGAATAACTCTTATGTTCACTGATGGAACTTGGAAAGGAGGAAGTTTGTGCCTCATCTTTGAGTTAGGTAGTCTAAGCAGAGCCCTGTGTCATTTGCTAATGAAGGGAATGGCAGAGCGCAGTATTCAAAATGCCTCCCATTTTCAGTCTTTCTTCTAAAGTCTTTAAACTGCTGTGTGGCAGGAATTTAAGAATTTCCTTGAACTTTGAGTTCATGTAAACTTGGCTTTAATCTCTGTTGTGGGAGGAAAACAATAACAGGAACCTATTTTGTGGATCTCTCTATCAGTTGGGTAAGGCTCTCTGGAGGGAAGGTAGGAGTGGTGCCGTGTAAGGAAAACAAGAGGGTGACCAACTGATGTCTTTTGCTCAGTTAATCGCAAGTGACCAGGACAGGTGACTTCCCCTCCCCTACACAGTCCTGTCGAGTACCAAAGACTAGGCTTAGTTTAAAGCTGATGTGCCTGAACCACTCCCCTTCAGTGTGGAAATGTGTGACATCTGAGATAACTTAAACCATTCCCCTACAGTTAGTTAGGCAGAAAAATGTTGAGACCCACCTTAGGATTTTTTATTTCATGCCTGCGAGCATAGAAAAATATTAGCTTCTAGGGCTAGCTGACTGCTCTGGGATCTCCAAATGAAAGGTTTCAAGGTTAGTCATTACTGCACGATTCTACTGCTGTGACTGCTTTGAACACAAGCCCAGGATCAACAACTGCTAGAAAAATCAGGCTTCTCGTGTCAGAAATAATTTTTTATAATTTCTAATTAACTAGGGCATTTTAACCACTTAATTGCATCGTATCTCTTGGGGCAGGAACTGAATTAACTTGTCAGAAAATCACATCTTTAATGACTCAAGTCCTTTGAGCATATCTATGGAGGAACTTTGATCCATGATCTTTCTATTTCAAAGTGCTGAACATAGATTTTGAAGTTTGCAGTGAACATGCCTAGGATGTGATGCTGACTTGAAAGAACATTTTGTTTACAAGATGCCTCTTGTGTCAATTCAGACATTTCAGAAGGACCCAGAACATGACAGACAGCTCTCTGAGAATTGCGTGGCTCATAAAGGGAGAAGCGTGCATTGCATTTAATTAAAGCAAACTTTCTGGAAGACTTCTTTCCCTCCTTTCATATCTAAAAAGAAACGTAACTGAGCACCAAATAATTTTCTGTCTGCCAGTGTTTGGGGGTTTATCTTGGCTCGTTTTTTTTCAGCTCAGACATTATGGAAAACTTTATTGCCTTGCAGACACGTTTCTGGGCGACCGTGGAAATAAAAAGGAAGCACAGTTTAGTTCATTTCTTTTCTATTAGCAAATAATATCCAGAAGAATAAATGCTGTCTGCCATAGTTAAAAATGAGGAGGAAGAAGCTCAGCATTGCCTTTGAAAATAAGGAAGCTGTTTACGAAAGATGTTGGGGAGGGGATCTATGGTAAAGTCGCAGAGGTTTCAGATTTGCCGTCATGATAGGAATTATCCTTCTATTTATATTAGAGGAAAGGACTTTTAGTCATGTGAATAAGTAAGGAAACTGATTTCAGCCTCGGGGTATTTCAATATTTTAGAAGGATTTCATGAAAAGAAAATGTGACAGCCTTTTTAGATGTTTTAGCCTAGGCTGTATTGAATACCCAGTAACCAAGAAACAAACTCCTTGAGATAATTAGGTTTTCTTTAAGTACAGCTATAATAAATAGCCAAGTGATATTTTAAATTTGCTTCATTTCTGAAAGGCAAAATTGTATTTTAATCCTTAGCCCCCCTCCCCAAAAGAAGATTGATAGATGGATGGATATACACCGACACACTGGCTGTTTTACGTGAACAAAAATTGGAATGTAATTTCTTTGAAGTCAGGACCAGATAAAATTGTAATTTTTGCAGGTTAAAATGACCAGATCATGGCAATGTTTGATGTTTCAACCTCATAGAATATGCATCCCAAGCACATTTGAACTTTTGTTCGCATTTACTAAGCATTTAGAACTGTGTGCAGGTCGTCAACCACGAGGTTTATGAAATCTCCTTCTCAACGTGTAATTGTGGACCTGGAGATCTTGTTGGCACTTTAAACCCTATGGGCTTGATTTCTTTAAAAATTCCTTAGTCTTCATGCAGCTAATAAGCAGCAGTAATAAAGCTCTTGTTTGTCCACTTGCCAACCCTCCCATTTGGCCAGCAAGCCTCTGGCTTGAAACCCCATACTGGGCTGTTGTCCATTTTTCGTGAGTCTCCTCGTTCCCTCCCTTTTTTTAGCCAGCCCTCTGGATGACAGTCAGAAATCTGAAGGGCTTTAGTTCCTTAAGCAAGTCACTTCTTTCAGTGTTTCTGGCTTTACTTTGGTGCAGTGGCTTTCAAATTGATGACCACGGTTCATAGTCAGAAATACATTTTACATAACTGCCGAGCCTACAAGTGGTGTGTGTCTGCAAACTCAAATAAAAGTTTCACAAAATAATTCTCACTCTTAGTAAACGCAATGAACTTTGATGTTTTCCAGTCTACTTTATTTCATTTTTTAAAAGGTGCTTCTTGCTGCCCACTAAATTGATTTCACAACCCACTAATGGGTTGGGACCCATAGTTTGAAAAACACTGCTTTAGTGTACTTGATTCAGCCCGGGAATTTTGAGTTTGGCAGTCAATCACAGGCTTGCTTATATCGGCAGAAAAAGGCAGGACTATTCATTGCTAGGAACACGGTCAAAACATCCTTTGGCAGCTTTCAGAAGACTTTTTTAATAGCAGTGGAAATAAACAGGTATTAAGTCTATTAATAGAAGAGGACCTCAGCCAAAAAATAACAAGGGGTTAAAAAAGAGTAGCCACACACTCTCAGAAGGTAGGTGGAATCCCACTAGTTCTAGAATTTGGCTTCCAAGTACAGCTCTCAGCTGATAACAAAAGAGGGTCGGCCTGTTGTCCAGGTAGTAAGGAATGTAAATATATCAGATGCAGGCGGTAGAGGAGAAAACTCATGATGTTGATTCAGAAAGCCTGGCTCAGAGACTGCCAACCATGCCTTGTTTCCGTTGGGACCAGGAACTGAGTCTTCTCTGGGCTTCTGGCCACTGGCTTTCTTCATCCATCTCCTGGCCTGCACCCAGCCTTCCTTTTACTACCTCGGGCCACAACTTGTTCTGCTCTGGCCACCTGGGTGAAAACTTGTTTTCTAGATTTGGGACAAACTAAAAGATGTTCTTAAAACCTGAAGGAAATCGTGTATCGGGTGCTCCTGATACCATGATATGTTAATGTACCCAATCAGAATCCTATTCAATACAACTTTGGAGCTGCAGCTTTTGTGGAAGCTATAAATGTAGAGAAAATCCAAGATAAGTGCACAGTAAATTCTGTGTTTGGCAGTTTTCACTAGTTATCTGAGTGAATGTTCCTTTCTCCTCTTGGCCCTTGGCTACTGATGTTTCCTTTTTAAGCTCATGCCAAATTGGGATGGGAATTTTTCAGATGACAACAGAAAGTGGACTGGATCTAATAAGTCCAGGAGCCTAAATTTAATTGTGTTCCTACGATGCAAAGTCAAGTTTAACTTGAAAGGGGCCACTGCACATCTTCTGCTTTCACACTTTCCTGTTCCCCACACCATGCAGAAAACACTTAAACAAGCATTGAGAGAAGTTTCGATGATAAAGATTCTTGGGCATTCTCAAGGATTACAGGATAAAGCTAGAACATCCCTCCCATTAAAAGTTAGTTTTCTTGGCTCTCTTAAATGGACCAGGAGGACCTGGAAGGGTATTCAACAGGGTATCAGAACCCTGAGGGTGACCCCCATTTTACCTACAAACCAGGAGACAGTGGCCTAGTTGAAGTGATGCTTCCCTATGACTAATTTTTCACTTCTCTAAGCTAAGAAAACCAGTTTTGGCCTACATTTCCCTTAGAATGGGTGTGAGCATTAAATAAGAATAACATGAAAATACTGTGACAAATGTTAAGTCCAACTGCTAGGTTTCTTTCCTGTTTCCAATCAGTAAACACTTAATGCAAAGGAGTGTTGGGGAGCACTCTTTGAGTCCTCATAGCCCTAGGAGTCTGGTATTTATGATGAATGTGCAGAGCTTAGATCCGAATAAAGCAGAGGGAGGTTAAACCAAGGACTCCAGGTTGGGGCCGCCAACCAGAGGTATTCAGTGGCAAAGGAAATAAAATGAAAAGGAAACCTGTCTAAGTCAGCTTTGTCAAACCCCCTGCATTGCCTTTGCAGGTTATACAGAATATTCCAGAAGCTCTCAAGAAGAGCCTGGATTTCCACCACAAGCTGCAGGGCCTTTAATAGGTTGCTTCAGTACCTACGGCTCATGAATGTTGAATTTTATTCATTGGAATTTACCCAACTTCAACTTCTGTCCAGCTAGATCTTTAGTTTCTTCTTTTATAGGAGTACACTGAAGTTGAAAGTAAGAAAGGCCATTTAAATGCCATTCTTGTGTTCCTCCTGGTTCTGCGCCCCATCCCACCCTGGCTAGTGGTGAGAAATATAGAATATGCACTTCCTCGTACAAACATGGTTGTTCACCGGAGAGAGAAAGATGTAAAGAATGGTGTTTTCATGGGAAGAGAGAGATGTTGCCACGAGGAAATTTTGTTTCGATATAAAATTTTTATTTCTTCTAGTCACACCATGGTAGTAAGCCTTGAAACTGCTCTGGTTGCAACACGAATAAACAAAGCTGCTAGTGAAACCCATTGAGCTTGACCTGAGTGAGCTCAGCCAGAGTACATCGACATTCTTCAGCTATATCTACAAATGATCTAAGCATTTGTCCAAATGCAGATTTTTGAGATGCTTAGAGGAGAAGAACATAATAGTTGAGGCTGAAACAAACCATATGCATTAAGTCAGCGACACACAAAATTCTTCCCTTGCCTCTTAGCTAATGATGGCGATAGGGTTGAGCAGTGAAGAAATGGAGCATGTCTGGGGTTTCTTTCTTTCTTTGCATCTATAGGTATCTTCTTGAACCAAGTTGAAAAAATAATATTTAAAAAAATAATGCTTTCTTTAGAGAGTTACTATTTTATAAATGCAGGTTGGTATCCATGAACACTGCATTGCTAATAAAGTCTTGTGAATGAGCAGAGGCGTGTTTTGGGCAGCTCAGGCTGCTGTAACAAAATACCACAGATTGGGTGCCTTAAACAACAGAAATTTATTTCTCCTAGTTATGGAGGCTGGAAAGTCCCAAGTCCAAGATCAAGGTGCCAGTAAATTCAGCGTCTGATAAGGACCCTCTTCCTGGTTTGTAGACAGTGGTATTCTCATTATGTCCTCGCAGGGCCTTTCCTTGGTGTGTGCATGCGGAGAAAGATCTCTGTCTTCCTGTTTTTATAATGGCACTAATTCCATCATGAACTCCCAGAGTTAGAGCTTTAACATATGAATTTTGGGGGGACACAAACCTCAACCCATAACAAGGCATAACCCACCAAATGAATGTTAAAAAATGCTGAAAAGCTTCTAACCTTAATGGTCAATGTAATACAAAATTACTTTTACTCTGGATTAAGAATGGATGGTAATTTAGCAAGTGCTTAAAAGATAGCAGTAGTGTTTTCTGCAGAATTTTAGTTCCATTTGAGACCTAGGAAATAATCAGGCAGTTAGGGGTAGATGGATAGTCTTCTGGGAAGAAAATAAAATCTATATGTGGCATGAGAAATTGGTTCTATAGCTTCTGCAGAAGGTAAGGTAATAAATAAGCATCCTTCAGCCAAGGTAGCCTGGTGTTTGTAACCACCTTTGAGCCATGGACCCCTTTGGCCATCTGGTGAAGCCTGTGGACCCCTTCTCAGACAATGCTTTTAAATGTCTGCAGTAAAATACATAGGATTACAAGGGAAACTAATTATACTGAAATAGAACTTCACCCCTGGACCCTTTGGGGGCTGTGGTCAATGAGCCACAGATAAAGAACGCACGTACTTGAAACCCAGAAGACAGGTAAGGGAGAGAGAGAAGGTGAAAAGCAGCAACATTTTCAGTGCATTGAAATTACCATCTTACAAGGTAATGTGGAGGTGAAATATGCTAAGTTCTGAATTAATCTAAGAGTAACAGAAGAGCCCATCTCAATGCTTGGGGAGAGAGCTCCTGAGAACGGTCAAGACTGGCACTGGGGAATCCATAGTTTCTTTCATTGATTCTCCTCTCTCTTGTAAACTTTCCAGATGTTTTTCAATATTAGGAGTTTTATTTTTCTCTTAGACAAGTCCACATGTTCACTTTTCCTACTATAAATATTTCCAATTTTCCACTTATAGAATCAAGGTACCAATCAAATTACGTCCTCTGATAGCTGAAGGTGTAAATGGAAATATAAGGAATGGATGGTGCATATTCATTTAGTGGAGTCTGAGCACCTGCCACATCAGGAGCTGTGCTGGTTACTGGAACTACAGACAATCTGAGACAAAGCTCCTGCCTGTTAAGAATCTGTAGGCAGTGAGAGACAAGTAAAAAGACAATTTCGATACAATGGAACCACTGATTTTTTTTTTACTTGTTTTCTCAAATGTTGTGACTTAAATAGAGGTTGGGATATAGTAGGTCCTCCTTTTCTGTAAGTCTGTGTTCTTTTTAAATGAAAAACATGTCATCCTTTTGTGCAAAGTATATTTGCTGCCTATTCAGGAAGCAAAAATGGGCTTTGCCTGGAGCTGTTGAGCCGAGCTTTGAAGTCCAAGTCTTCCAGCCCCTGCCTTTGGCCAAGACATTCTCAGACTTCACAAATAGAATGAAATCTGCTTGATTTTTTTATACATTTCACAACCTCTCTTAGCAAATCTTATCAATTTTAACAATGCTCAAGTTATTTCTCATTTCTTTCATCCAGTTTCTTGATAGTATACTTTATGCCTGTTTCTGTCAGTGCTGAAAATGGAGATTAGCCAGACACCATAATAGCTTTTATACACTTCAGATATTTTATTGACCAAAAAAATAAAGACCGTTAAAAATTGTACTTGCACTTGCAAGGCATTATAAATCCTTTCTACTTTGTGTTCCGTAATTCCAGTCTCCTCAATTTTTCTGCCTGTCTTCTCTGTTCCAATGCCATTATGGATTCCTTTAACTCACCGTAAATTCCCAACCCCTCTTAAGATGAGAAGAATAGAACCAGACTTCTACTTATTTGGAAGGAAAATCAAGCTTAATAAAAATATATCCATGCATGGTTCGAATATTGTAGCATAATTATTGGTGAACAAATGCATTATTAATGATGTTACCACTTAATTGAGAACATTGATTGTTTGGTAAATGCCAAAGGACTGACTTATTTTAACAAACTTGAATTTTAGAGAAAGTGCCAGTGATTCTTTACACCTAGGACTTAAATGTGACATTACTTTGACCAAGAAAGCCATTGAGAAAAAAGACATCCAGAAGGCAGCAGCTGAAATTTGGGGCAGGACATGGAGGACTTACTTTTTAAATTTTATAACTAGCTTAATTCTACACATTTCTGTAACCAACTGACTGGCCCTTATTGGTAAATGAAATAAATATAACTTTGGTAACTTTCCACTCAAAGTTTTGTATAAATCAAAAAACTTCACATAACTCAAATATTTTAAATTTGAAAATGAATATAGAGGTTATGTAAACCAGTGGTTCTCAGAAGTGTGGTCCCCAAACCAGCAGCATCAGCATCACCTGAGAACTTGTTAGAGGTGCAAATTCTTGGGTCCCACCCCAGACCTAATGGATCAGAAATTCTGGGGGTGGGACCCAGCAATGTGGGTTTTAACAAGCTCTCCCAGTGATTCTGGTGCACACCATTTGAGAAGCACTGGTTTTGATTAGCATTATTGACATGTTGATCCACGCTATTCTTTGTTGGGGGGAGCTTTCCTATGTATTGCAGGATGTTTGGCAGCATCTCCACCTACCAGATACTAGTAGAAGTCCATCCCCAGTCATGACAATAAAAAATGTCTCCAGACATTGGCAAAGATCCCCTGTGGGGCAAAATCCTTCCCTGTTGAAGACTACTCGTCTAGGCCACCCTACAAGCCTGATACAGGAGGAATCTCTACAGCATTCTTGACAGCTATTTCTGCTACAGTCGTGACTTATTTTCTTTCCGTTTTCCCTTTAGAAGCCATGGAATTAATAACTCATTCCCTTTCCACCAAAAAATAATTCAGAAAACTTAAGCATTTCAAATAGATTTTGTTTGAAAGTATCCATATAATTTTTATAAATGGCATGCAATTAATCACATAAGAGGCAAGAGTGAATTTTTTTAAAAAAAAAACTGCGGTTGATTACTAATCTTTCTTCAGAACTTTACTCCGACATTGTATCATTCAAGCTTCCCTAAGCACATTTTACTCTTCCTCCCTGACTCACCCACAGTAGACATTGGATCCACCCACGTTGAAGACCCAGGTGTTCCCTGCAAATTTACTCCATGTATTAATTGGTGTTGGACTCCTCACTTCTGTTCTCTAAATCATCTAATCTTATCCATCTTTGTATTCTCAGGACCTAGCTCAGTGCCTTACACTGAGCTATGCTAA
Organism: Equus caballus; assembly: GCF_041296265.1. Taxonomy (NCBI): domain Eukaryota; kingdom Metazoa; phylum Chordata; class Mammalia; order Perissodactyla; family Equidae; genus Equus; species Equus caballus. The sequence goes on from NC_091699.1 coordinate 70,118,921, forward strand.
TAATAAGGGCTAACTTTTACTGCATAGCTGTCATGTCCTAGGCACTGTGCTTGAAAATTCTCTCATACCAACGCCAATGAGGCAGGTTCCATCATTATTGCTTTTGCAGATAGGGAAATTGAGATGAACAAAGTTAGGTACTTTGTTGAAGGTTAACAGGTTGAGAAATGGTGGAACTGAATTTGAGCTCAGGGAGATCCTTGATCTCGGGCTGTTAATCTCTGCACTAAGTGCTTAACAAATGTCTAGTGAATGCATTCACTCTTTAATGAAAGATGAATGAATAAATAAGCGAATGCATATTTGACTTGTTTAGAGCTAAAGATGAAAGCTTTCAGATGAATTACCTAAAAGTTCATTCATCGACCAATTGTGCAATGTGAATATCAATTATTATACACTAACTGGCAACATTTGTGAGAATGGTTTATAAACTGCAAAAACAGTACTACTTAGTGAAGTGAATTTGGCGTTAAGTCTCCAAATGTGATAGTGGCTTAACTCAGAAGGCTGTCTGCAAGAGCATGAAAAGGAGGTTAATAAAAGAAACAGAAGAATATAGGGGGATTTCCCAGACTCCTTTCTTCTCTCGCAGTCCCCGGACATTTCAGTTCCCGGGAAAGTGGCAGTTTAGGGGTGAGTACAAAGCCCATTGATGCGTCTAAGTCCAGAACTTCTTCAGCCTGTGGTGTACATCAGATCACCTGCAGACAGCATTTTCAAAATGGAGAGAGTGCAGGAGGATCAGCAGGATGTATTGAAACAGAATCTCAAAGGGCGTAGCCCGGTCTTTTGAGTCCTGTGTTAAAGTGTCTCCGGGTGACTCAGCTTCACACCAAAGGCTGAGAGCCACTGCATGTCATTGTCCCCCCAGGCTGTTCCTAAAGTCCAAAGAAGGTGGCAGGAAAGAAGCCCGCAATAGTCGGTCACACAGTTGAGTCGTTCTCAAAAACTTAAACGAAAACATGCACTTCCATCCTGCTCAGGTCAGAGCCAAATAAGAAATAGAAATGTGGTCAGAAAGCAGCTTGCAGGATGATGTCATAAAACAAGGCCCTCAGAATCACAGGCAATTTCTTCTTTGACTTCCTCCCCCTCGTAAGAGAAACTCGCAGACAGTAAAGTTTTCAGCAGCAGGTAAAGTTTCAGCAAAGGAGCCTTAGTGTAGGCTGGCCTTTCAAAGTAGAATGTTCTTAAAGAGAGCCAGAAGTGTCCTCAGAGATTACCCACTTCAACTTCTTCATTAACAGATTAAGAAAGTAAGACCATTTGGTGGTGTTCACTTTTGAAGGTTTCATAAATTTAGAAGTGATTATTAATGCTTTGGGCGAACTGGCAGAACATTTTTAAACATACTGTTTAAACTAATTTTTGTTGTTCAAGACTACAGTATAACATTTTATTTATCCTTGTGTGAATTTAAAATGACTGCTACATGTTGTTCTCTACATTCCTTTTCCAAACAAACATTTATGTTTATGTTGAAACTCCAGATGCAAACTTCCTGTTTCAAAAATATTTGGAAGAGGAAAGTCCCAGCCAGGAACCAAGTGGTTTGCTGGTAAGAGCAAAGGACGAGACCTGGAAAGATTTCACGTTCTCTGATAAGAGCATATCATTAAGACTCCTTGAGTCCTGGTTTACAAATCCATAAACAGTACATTATATGAGAGCGAAAAAACAGAGTGCTTTGAACTGAAAATAAAGCTGGTACTAAAATTCAAGTTAGAGAATATTTGAGTAGAGGGCTACTTTAGTCCTCAAAAGAGTTCTATTTACAACCCACTGGACCTGGAGATTGCTTCTGCTGGCAAAAGCAGAAGCAGAGAGATTGTCTGGTCCAGGGTTTTCAAACTGCAAGCTGGGACAAAAAGTGAGTGTGAAATGAATTAAATGGGCCATAGCCAACTGTATTTAATGAAAAATAATAGATGCTTCTCTTATAGAAACGTTAAATATTGTTTGAGGAAACTTTTGTTTTTGGGTATGTGGTGGGGAAGTGCCACAATGCAAAATATATTTCTCATTATAGATCATCTAGTCTAATACTTTCCCTTTACAGGTAGAAAAAAAAATTAGACCAAAAGAGGCCTAGTTACTTTTCCAGAGTTGCAGTATTATTTAATATAAATGGAGAAAATAAATTTTTAAAAATCAACTCTGTCCTCTAAAAATCCAGTTGTTCTCAAAATCTAAGTAATGATTCTACAAACAATGACACAAATTTTCCTTAGAAGAAAACCCCAGAGTTTATTGGAGGAACAATAGCATCTGTTCCCATGGGATATTAGAAGAATAATAGGTTTATTGAGCTCAATGATCTGGGCTCTGTGTTAAGTGCTTTGTATGAATTACACAATTTCATTCTCCCACAATAAGGTCGGGACTCTCATTACCCCCTTTTACGGATGAGTAAACAGAGGCTCAGAAAGATTGCAGTTACTCCACTACTAAGTGAAGACGATGACTCATGTGGCTGCTCTTTCTCACTTTGTCTTAAGTCTATAAGTAGATAGACAAATAAAAAATAATAGATTGGTGCCCAAATTCTTATATATACACATATATTTAGATTCAGATGTTATACTTTCTGTAAGTACAAACCTGAGCACAGGGAAAGTATAAAAACTTTCTCTCTCATAGAAAAATAAATGGAAAAGCAAGCAATATTAAATATTTGAGTGAAACCTTTGCTGGCAGAGAATTGTCTGTTAGGCTCAGATCAGCCAATACCCACTAACTGAGAAAGCAACAATGTGGTATTTTTGCAGTGAATTAAATATGATGAATCTCTGCTTCAGTCGCTCTAGGCAGGTACCCTGTGAATTTTAGCTGCTTTGTATGTCACAACTAGGATATAAATGCTTTTGATTATTAAGAAAAAAAAATAGACAAGTTATAAAGAAGGAAATAGGAAGGAATGAGAGTCATCAAAACTGGTCATCACAAAGGCTTTACAAATTATTTATGCATAAATTCATTCCTGGTTTTGCAAGATGGTTTTTTTGTTAGATAATATTATGCATGTATGTAACCCACAAAGAAAGTGAACACAAATGAATCTATAGAAACTTAAAAATACCACTAATTTGCTTCACCTGTTAACCTTAATTGCTTATCCCTTTGTTTTTTGCTCTGAATGTCCTATAATTTAAGTCCATATAAACAGTATTTCAGTGTAGTATATACCATTAGGCTTGTGTAAGTACCATCAGATGCAAAGAATTGGAGATTAGGAATAGTCAATTTGCCACAGACTCAATTACTGAATGGAAATAAAAATAACTTAAGGCTGTGCTCTCCCAATCACTCGTCAGAAAGCGCTCTAAAATTACAGGGCAAAGAAGAATGGAGAAAAGCTCCAAAAATAATCTAGTCCTTCCCACCCTTCCAGTCAATCCTGACATTCTCAATGCCAAAGATACCATTGCTACTCAAGTGTGGTCGTGAGATCAGCAGCATCGGCATCACCTGGGAGCTTGTAGGAAATGTGAATCTCAGACTCCAACCCAAACCTACTGAATCAAAGTCTGTATTTTAACAAGGTGCTCAGGAGAATCCTGTGCATGTTAAAATCTGAGAAGCATTGGGCTGTACCCTTGTAAGGGCAAAGAAATCCGAGGCAACACTGGAGCAGTTGAGATCAAAGCATAACCGTAACTGCCCATGTGGGGAACAAATCCAAGATGTGGCTTGATTATCATTGTGAGATATACGAAGTACTTGGAAGGACGTTGGTGATTTACCCTTACAAGTCAGAACAAAAGGAAATTAAATTGTCTTTGGAGAGATGAAGGTTAACAATCACAGAAAGAAACCTAAAATGCTTTACAGCTGACCCATTTCGAGGATAGAAGCATGTGCTAGAGTCCCAGGTGGTTTTAGGTGGACCAAGAGATATTGTTTTGTTTCTACCATATTCATTTTTCAGTGACTTCCCATTTGTGGCAAATGATACTGGTTTTCCTTTTACAGTAGTGATATAATATTTTCTTTGTAAAGTTTACTTCAGTCTTGTTTAAAGTGGGTCAATTTAAAGAACTATAATAATTAAATAATAGGGCAGATGGATTGAGGGTGGAATATGAGTGATTAGGAAGCTGGCTTGCTAGACTAGGTCAGTATCACCCTGAATTTGACATTTCACAGATGAGCATCATGTTTAGAAAGAAATAGAGGACTGCCAACCTTTCTATTTTGCCAAATAAAGATATTTGAAAGCAGAACAAACCAACATTTACTGTCTGCTGTCACCACATAAAGGAAAGAATATTTTAATGCCCCCAAAAGCTAGAATGACAATATCAGGCAAAAAGGATAGGCCTTTCCAAGAAAATATGGTTGGCAACCTTACAAAGATATATATACACAGGTCCACAGTCCCTTATCCAAAATCCTTGCCTGACAAGTCTTATACTTCAGATATTTTTCATGGGGAGGAGGGTTTAGAAAGGTATGAAGGTAGTATTGTGGCACCTGAGGGAATATTCCATACTGTGTATCAAACACATTAATACTTCTGCAATGAAACATACGAATATTCACACTAAGTTGAATCAATAAAGACTTACAGAACACCATGTGAAATCAGGTCACCTTTTACCACCAAATAAGTTTTGAAAAAACTTCCAATTTTCAGACTTTTTTGAATTTTGAAATTACAAATAAGGAATTACACACATATATATTATATAGTGTTGCCCTTTCTCCTCTCATTTTGCTGTGAAGCAGGGAGCACTCGATCACTGATGGGCACAGGGCTGAGAATGATGATGCACGGAGTGTGTGTTTGGCCTCTGATCATAATTTTTTCTAACTCTCCAGTTATGTCCATAACCCTGTCGTGTAGAGATAGATTAATTCATGTCGTCTTCTACATGAATATTATGGAAGAGACTTCTGAATAGTCACCTGCTAGAATGTAAGCTCTAGGAGGCAAGGATGTCTGCTTTGTTCACTAATGTACTCCAACCACTTAAAAGAGTGCCTGACACATGATAGGTATTCAGGATTTGTTAAATAAATGAAAGATTTGCAAGTTAACAACCCATGCAAATATTAAAATTATCGTTGACAACTCATGGGTATAAAGAGTTGAGGTTGGGGGTTAGGGGGTTCAATTCAGAACAACCTGTTACATTCTTTCTATGGAAAAAAAATAATACATCTATATGTGAGTGCTTCCCACTGGTTCTTTAGTTGTAAACAGAATTCGGATAAGGGAGTTCCAGATGATGACGTCATATATTGAATCATCTGTAATTCTGAGTCAATGCAAATATGTATTTGGTACTGATGGTTATTTTTTTAAGACAGAATTTTCAATTTTCTTTGCTATTTTAGATCCAGGTGGTATAAAAATAGGTGAAAGGTCAATGAACTTTAATAGGAAAAAAGACCATGAACTCAGTAAAAATAATTCAGTGGGAATAATAACATAATTCAGTAAAATAATCCAGGGAAATTTTAAAAAGAAACTGCTAGTGACCAAGGATCTGAATTGATTTTCATGGTCACAACAAAGTATGACTACAGCTGGACAAAATGTGATGGCAAAAAGAAACTAGTGTAATCATGACCTAATTCTTCCAGAAAGGAAGTTAGTTGGGTTCTCTTTCCTTGACTCATGTGGGTATGGTTTTGATAAAAGTGTGATTAAATGAGCAAAAATTCTTTGCCAGGGAAAACGTAGCCCCAACTAAGAGTTAGGCAGTATCACTATGTTTTCAGTGAAGACAACATGTTTGCAATCATAAATTAATGACAATGTTTTTTAGAACTAAGACAAAATCCTGCAAGCACTTGCCAACCACAGCTATAGTGAAATTTTAAATGGCCCACAATCCTATCCATCCAAAAATTATAGAGTTCAGTTATTAGTAAGTAACCAATATCTTCTAACCATAACAACCCCTTGACCATCATAATCATACCAGCTCTCGCTTAGTGAGGGTTTACTGTTTGCCAGGCACTTACAATAAACCCCCATCTTACAGACTTATGAGGTTGGTATCACTGCCCCCACTCCCATTTTACAATTGAGGAAATTGGAATTCAAAAAGGTTCAATAACTTTCTAAGTTTATACCACAGTAAGTGGCAAAGTGCGGGTTGTAATCCAGGTCTATCTGATTCATATATTGTCCCTGTGCCACACTGCCTTCCTCCAGCCACATGAGTCACATGAAACATTTTAAAAATCTGTGGCTCTGTGATGTAAAGGTAACTGACACCCAGCAACAAGCAATTCCAATTATTGTAATGCATTTTTTTCTGTTGATGTTTTCATCTTCTGCCACTGTTTATGACAATAAATGTACCCATAAAGTCAAGAGCAATTCCTCTCAGCTAACAGTTTTTTTGACTTGTCATTTTTTTCTTATTTAGTTATTGAAATTGTTCATTCTGAAATAGATTTGTGGGATTTTAATTGTCCAACTAGTTGTTTTCTTGTACTATGTTGTATCTTAAATAATTAAACTTTTAGTTATAGTTTTGCCAGGCACCACCAGTAAAGGACTATAGATTTCTATAGTACAACATAATTTATTTTAAGCAAAGACTCTCCATATGAACAAATCAAAGAAAGAAAATATTGTCATAGCAGTCAACTGTAATTAAAACTATAAATCATCAATTCATTTCTTTAACAAAGGCATTGAGTACCCTGATTTCTGTTAGAAATTAGTATGGGTTCTTTGGGGTACATAAATTTCAATTTAGTAAGAAGATGCTGGGCCTTTAAAGTGAAAAAAGCCTTTAAAATATCCTGTTAAGGCTAATATTTGAAATAAGACCAAAAGTCTAGAGATTGTTCCTACCGTCACAAAGTATGTGCAACATAGAATATTGTTGTATTGTTTCCAAGATGGGGACTCTGCACTCCTGGTGGTCAAGGAGACGATTATAGTTGGGCCCTGGATGGTTGAAGGCAGAAGAGGATGAGGCATGGACATGAACAGGCCCTCTCAGTTCACTTCCAGTCTGATTAGATCAAAGCCAAAGCAGCCATGCTGTGCTAATCACCCTGGCCAACTCTTAACTACTGCCCATCTCTTTGCAACAGCAATCAGGCCTCAGGCTACTGGTTTGTTCCTCAACCACTGCATCTAGCTACAAGTTAAGAGCATTATTTCATTTTCTATATTTTTGACAACCCATACATGGTTTTTGTTTAGAGTAGTGATATCAAGTTGTCTTTTTCAATTAATTTAAGCTTGGAAAAAGTGTAACTTGATTTGGAATGAATCATTTTACATTTTATTGCAGTTGTTATTCAGATAGGGCCAAAATTATGAAAGTTATTCTTGAATGATAACATTTGGAAGTGCTCATTTTAAAGAAAGGGAGTCGAGAAACCAGTGTTCTAGCCCTGTTTCCTCCACCAGCTGACCATGTAAGCTGGACCAACCCATTCACCCTCTGAAGGCCTCAATTTCCTTGAGTAGAAAATATGAGGGTTGAACCAGATCAACTTTAAGAGCTTCCCAGTTCCAAAATTCTGTGAAGATGACCAACCATGAGGATTACCCAGGACTGATATTCCTCCAGAACTATTCAGCAGACCCCCTGACAGAGTGTAATGTATTCCCCTAGAACGATGTTGTGTTTCACGGGGGGACTTTGGATATGTTTAAAATAATAGTTATACCTATTTTCTAATTGTAGAATGCCTCAGTTTAAAAGAGGATAAAATAATGGACTTCTTTTTAAGGAAAAATGACTAACAAATTTGTCTCAAGAGTCTGTACCATGAGACTGCCTAAGATGTATTGCCTGCTGTCCTGTGACCCACCATGATTTTAAGTGCAAGTCAGCTCTCTCCAGGGCTTCAAGCTGGAAAACAAGAGGGGCCCAGGGCCCTGCGCTGTATCTGTGTTGTAGACCTCTCCAATTTCTTTTCTTAACATTTGAAAAGGCATCTTTTACAATGATATCTGCTCAATGCTAATTTTAGCTAATAAAATGCAAGCAGGTTTTGTTATGTCATGCCTTCCTCTAAACACTAACTCTGCCACACTCTACTTAAAAATAATTCACATTTTCTCTTTTCACTGAGGGGATTGTCTGTTGGCTGATGGATTTCTCTGACTTCTTCAGTATTTATATGGGCTGTGTGTAAGAGTCAGAATTCCCAGAGCCCACAGTAGCAAAGCGCCTTCTCCCCTCTGGTTCCATCTTCCCTCTCCTTTCTCTCTCCTTCTGATGTAGCTCAGGTCCCATGGACCCTCTTTAACACCTCCTCCTCTACCACTTGCATTTTGTTTGTGCCCCTGACTTATTTCTTGGGATCATCTTCCCTTTTGCTGATGCCCCTTATTTCTCTACTGAGCTGAGCTCAAACCTTGCTATTCTGGGCCTCCCTAGAATCACACCTATTGGAACACTGGCTTAGTGAAAGCATATCTTCTTGGTTATCTCTCAAAGGCAAACACTCATTCTGGCAGTGAGAGGGGAATCTAACAAGCAGATTACAACCCAGCAAGAAGTTTGCTCCTAACTGCGTTTCACCATTTGTCTAAAGGACTTAACGCCACAGCCTTTTATCTGTGCAGGACAAAGATACATATCGCCACTCTTGTGCACTTTACATTTTATTGCAGAAGGTTGTGTTAAGTCTGGTATGTGACCGTTGGTTGAGCTGGAACACTGGCACCCAGTGGAAGAAGGAAAATAAAAGACAGTGCTTTAGCTCCAAACCAGTGTATTCCCCTGTTGGGCATGGACAAGTGTCCACTAGCCAAGGAGGTCACTGGGTGTTCCCTTCCTTCTCCTGAGGACCCCCTCCATCTGAACCAGCTATGGGCTGTGTTCCTCCATACGTTTTATTACAAGTGGATTGTTTGCCAAACATATATTCAGAGATATAATATAAAATATGATGTCCTGACTAATTAAAAAGAAAATAATTCATACAAATAGTAGCTGATCCCCTCCTCCTAGTAGTATAACAAATCATGTGTCTGACTTTTTCAACCTGTTTTTTCATGTCATTCAGACTGCCATAGAGAAGGCACAATCAATATAGAGTAAAACCTCAGTTACCTAGGATTAAAATAGCTATACCCTCATGTAACCATGAATTCCCCTATTGAATTTTCATCGCAAGCAAATGACAGAAACCTAAGAGCTAAAATTCAACCCACTATTCTGTAGTGTCTATATTTATACATATACAACAAGTATATAAAATCTAGATTTATTCTAGAGAACTGAGAAGTACCATGATAAGGGTTAAGCATCATTTGTTTTTCTGATGTTCAAAATTTTTAGTTTGATAAATCCTTATTGACTACCCAAAACTCTGAATCATCTTCGAAAGATTAAATTTATTCTACTAAATGAAGGAATTGAAATTTTTCAACCCTCTCCTATTACTTGCTTAGCACTTTATGTGGCTCTCCTCTAGGGCATTTATCTTTATTTTTACGTTGTATTATGTACTTGTATTTGTGTACTCATTTTATCTGCCCTAAAGAATTGAAAATACCTGAGGCCAAGATTGATGAGCATCACTTTTGTAACCCTCAGAGCCTTAAATGAAGTGAGAGATGAGTAGCTACAGTAAATTGAAACTAAATATTCACTCTGTTGTTCTCCCAAATGATGAGAAAGAGAGGAAGAGGAAAGGAGGGGAGGGGAGAGGAAAGAGGGGGAGGAGAGGAGAAAAGCAGATGGACAGGCAGGTAAGGGAAATTGATAGGGATGGAGATAGAAGGTGAGAGGTAAGGAAGTAAAGATCAAACAGTGTACACCAAGGGTTCTCCAAGTGTGGAACCTGGACCAGTAGCATCAACATCACCTGGAAACTTGTTGGAAATGAAAATTTGGGGACCCATCCCAGACCTACAGAATGATAAACTCTAGAGGTGGAGACCCAGCAGTCTGTGTTCTGACAAGCCCTCCAGAAGACTGTGACGCAGTAACTTTGAGAATCACTGGGAGGGTCCTTCATCTCTCTCATTTTCTCTATGAAATCTCTCTCATTCTTCTAGGCCAGTGCTTATCAAACTTCAAGATGCATGCAAATCACTGGATCTTGTGAAAACTGCAGATTCTGATTCAGCAGGTCTTAGGTGGGCCCTGAGATTCTGCATTTCTAACAAGCTCCCAGGTGGTGCTTTTGTGCGGCAGATCAGTTCCAGAGCAAAGGCATGTTACAGAGAACCCCAGGAGGACCCAGCAGTTCTTGTAGATGCTGACACAGGTGCCCAGAGGGGGAAGCAGGTGCAGTTCCAGCCTCCCTCCCTCCTCCCATCCTCCCCACCTCCATCTTGAATAAATGCTTCTCTGGATGAATCTGCTTTACTTACTGGGCTTCCCATTCTTTTCATGTGAAGGAAAGACAAAAAGCTTTTAAAACGATAGACTTAAGATAAAATGGATAAAACAGCAAAAAAGAATCTTATTGCTGAACAATGTGAATGCTGGGCATCTTTATAATGATCTGTCTGTCCCCTGGAAAAACTCCAGTGAGTTAACTGATTTAGTTACTACTGGAGGCTGTCTAAATATTAAACTCTCTAAGTCAAATAATTGCTCACCCAGTATCTGTGGATAGGATGTTACCAGAAGAAAATTTTCTCCAGGCATTGCATGAGACTAACATTTACAAACCACTTGAAATATAAAAATAGATATTATTTTTTTATTAGCTGTGCTTTGGACATAAGTACTCTACATTTTTAGATGTATTTGAAAGTATGTCTTCATTTAAGTATCTTAAGCTTAAATACAAACATTAACTTAAGACCTTTATTCTTTTCTCTACATCATTTACTATGTGATGTATATTTTCCCCTCCGCCTTTAATATTGAGAAGCAAAATTCCCTAGAGCCCACAAGCTGGTACTCTGACTATTAAATCAGTTTATTTCTCAAGGAAAAAAGTGCTGCTGTCATAGCACACATAGTACCTACTGAGACACAGACTGTGTACTAGGCTGAGAAATTAGGCTATGGGCAATATCCAAGACACCCTTTTGGACTCAAAAGTTAATAGATTTTTACCAAATCTGGTAAGATTAGGAGCTTCTAGGGATTCAAAGAAATTCTTGCCCAGTTTGAGTGTCTTCTCTTCTAACAAGAATCTCTGGGAAAAAATTGGAGAAATATTCTGTTCCTTGCCAGTCAATGTCAGAGAGCTACTTCTTAATGGCTATCAGAGCAGCTCTCCCTTTGCCCTGCTAAGAGCCCTTTAATAACCTCACACCACAGCGGTGGTTCCCACAGCTGTCTGCTTTCCAAATTTAGCCAAACTCAGGAATGGACATTGTAGAAAGGTCCAAGTCTTGTCTTCCTTACTGTCCTTTCCCTCCTTTTCTAGAGCTGCATATCTTGGGAGGTGGAATAGGGGGTAAAAAACAAGTTCAGATTTCTTTGGTATTTTCATAAGCCACATGGATTACAGGTTGAGGTATAAAATGCCCTGGTTTTGGAAAGAAAAATCGTGGTTTGATTTTGTAAAGAGAGAATAGCATTTTGGCCCCAGTCCTGAATATCCTCTTGGTATATAGAAATTTTTTACTGACTCACATCACACCATGCACTCAAATATACTAATAAACTAAGATATCCAATAAAAATTTACTCAGAGGAAGTAGTGACAAGTCATTCTCCACAAGCCTAGGGAAGGCTATGTTTTGAATGTGTATTCTAAAAGAAAAATTTTTTAGACCGGAGCATCCAGACAAGAAGGTATTTTGAACAAAGGAACTTTCCTGACACTCTTGAATCGCACAAGTGAACCTTGTCAGGGGTCTCCGGATAGGCAGAATCCTAACCATTTCTGTGCAAGATTAGATGAAAAGTCATGCTTTTAATAATCAAAGGATGTGAAAGAAGGAAAGAATTTTAGAAATAAACTAGTCAAGACTGTACATTTTACAAAGAGATCCAAAGGGTAAAGACACTTGCCCAGGAGCCCCTGGCTGACTGGCGACAGAGGTGAGGCTAGAATTCACACCTGCCAGTTCCCAGTTCACTGCAATTTCCAGGACACCATCTGACTTAAATCTCCGTGTCCTGATGAACTGACCCATCATTAGCTGCTACTTCAGTTCCTTTTCAGACCCTTGTAAGAATTACATGGATGCTAGCAATGCTTCCATTAAGCCCCAGCTGGAAGGGCTGGGACGTATCTAATTTCCAGCCAGCCTGAGTAATGGCATTATAGATAGATGCTCATGATGTTAGCACCCAAGACTGCAGGCTCACTTGATTAAATGGCAGCGTGGATCCCTTTACATTCTTGTTATTTTGATAATTAGATGGGATTTCCAGCTCATCTCTGACCTGACACTTGTATTTCATTTTTAAAGTGAGTCAAGGAGTGAGTAATTCATTGTAGTTTTGCAGGATGAATTATACCTGTAGCTCATTAAACTGGGTTTAAATTTTAATAAAAGTGTACCCCATCCAGTAATAAACCTGGCTAAGTTTCTAGCACATCATACATGCTTTTAATGGCCTGTTTGCCTTTCTAAGACGTGAACCAAGACAAATCATGAAAAAGAGAGGCAATACTGCCTTAGAGTTGCAGTTGTAAATTTTTTGCCATTTTTGATAGAACCATCTGTTACCTTCTATGTTTCCAAAATGTAAAATTCTGTGATCTATATGATCACATTAGAAAAGTTTCTTTTCCATTTCCCAGTCTAGCTAAATCCCACTCATTTGTAAGAAGTTAAATAGCATTGTTTAATTCACCGATGCTCAAATACATTAGATGTTGCAAAAAAGAAAAAACATCAATAGTTTTGGGAGAAAATAATTCAGAAAAAGTCAAACAAGGAAGGACCAGAATTATTCTTATATAAATCATAAGTGTATATATGAAAAATAAAAATTTTTACCCTTAATTTCTTACTAGTAAAATGGACATCTCTGCTCAAATTAGTGTCAAGGTAAATAAACTAGAGATGGAACACAGAGGCTGATGTTGTTACTCTTAGTCAGAAATAATTTAAATGTGTGTGTGTATTATATAGATTATAATTATATTATACACACATATTGTATATATAATATACGCATACATACATATACATGTATAGTGTATATATACACATTTTGCCTTTATTTCTTGTTTTTGTTATATTTTTTCTTTTTTTATGTCATATTTTTTGCCTTATGTCTTATCTTTAAATTCATATATATATATATCCATTTTAATAAGCTGTGAGAACTTCTGCCCTTGTTGACTAAGGGGCGATGTTGACTCCTGGAGATAACAGTAAATCAATAAGACTTTAATCCCTGCCCCACTTACATTACATGTTTCTGTTGCTTTAATTCAAATTAACAACATTCATCAGTAAAAAGGCAACATCCCAAACTTGTGGAGAAATGACTAAGACAGTACATTAGTCATGAAGCACTTTGTCAATATCGTCATAATTCCATGTTCTTCTGTGGGACCAAGTCACTGCCACACACTATATAATTTCCTGAGGACCTGGGCTATGTCTGCTCAATGGCTAACAGTTCCTGCTTACAACTGGAGTGTACATAATAATGCCAGTGAAGGGGTGTGTGAGAAATTACTTTGGTTTTTTTTATTTTTAGAATGTTGCTTTTATAAAATATAATAAAGTATGTTATTGAATAGTTTATGTAATAGACTGTAGCATTTACTATAAAAATTTAAATATAACAGAATAAAATATAAGAAATTAAACAAAATATAACTCCAAATTCTACCATCCAGAAATAACCAGCACTAACATTGGCAGAACATTCTTTCTAGATTATCTCTCTATGCATATGTACAGAATAGGAGAAGAGGAGAAAGGAAGGATGGATAAATAGAAATAATTTTATAAATATGAGATCTCATTATAAATACTACTTTAAAATAAGTGCTGAATGTAATTTTACTTGAACTTATCTGAAGAGAAACTGAAGAAATTGCTGAATTTTGGTTCAATGTTTCCTCACCCAAACGATATTAGATTTCAAAAGATTCCTGTGAAATTAAATGACTTTTTAAAATGAGGTCATTTCTTTTTATTTATTGTTTCAATCTTAAACAATATTAATTAACTATAGCTATTTTAAAAAAAGAACTGCATTTCTTCCCACCTCACCCCCTCCAAATCTTCCAGCTTTCATTGCTGTATTATTTTTACTTTGTCAGGGTTTATAACCTTTACATTCTACTTTCACCAACTGTTTAGTAATACTCTACGTGTAAACACATGGTACTTTTCCCCTGGCTTCTCTAGTCTAATCTCAAGTCTGCACGATTTCATTGTCAAGTGTTTGTTTGGGCTTTTTTTTTTTTTCAAGAATCACTCTTTAATTTCCCTAGTTCCTCCATCTTTCAAATGCATGCCTTTCACATCTCGATGATGGCCAGGTCCACTTACTTTTCCTCAGTACTTTGTGCATAAGTGCCTCATTGTCTTCGAGGGTGAATGTCATTGTGGAGAAATCTTAGGCTGGCCAAAATTATTGCCCTTATAGGGAACTTTCTTTTTCTGCCTAGTTGACTAAAAAATTATTTTCTTGACTTTGAAGCTCGTCACTTAACTAGGATATAGCTAGTGGTCAATCATTCTTTATCAGTTTTTCCTGGAACATTGCGTGTCCTTTTGATCTGCAGATTTAAATCTTCCTTCATTTCAGGAAAAGTTGCCACTATTATAACTTTGCATACCTTTTCTATTACATTTCTTTTCTCTGGAAACACTAATTATCCTTGCCTTCTATTGTCTTGGCTCTCTGCCCCTGTGTACTTACCAAACTTTTATAAACTGTCTCTTCTCTCTCCATTGTCTATTTTATGAAGTCTTTCTTCTTGTCATTATTTTAACTTTATATTCTTGCTGTTTCAATATTTTTAATTTTACAATGGTGGCATTTTGGTTCTCAATTTGTTTTCTTAGTTCTGCCATCTCCCTTTTCATTAATTTATTCATTTAAAATCTTGTTGTATTAAACTGAGTACTCAGAGAAAACTTCCTTGTTTTTCTGGGGTTATATTATTTCATAGACTAAACTATTCTCTCTCTTTCTCCCTATCTCCCTCCCTCCCTCCATCGATGCATGTTATATCTTTTAATCTTGTTCATCCTTGATGGGGAAGCTCTGCCCATACCTTCTTTTTACTCTAGTACAGGGTAGGTGAATTTTTCTTGATATTTTCCCCCACGTCATCTCAAAATCCTTTCTCTTACTCTCTGAGTATAGTTTGTGGACAAGTATTGGCTTCCAACTTCTCTTCTAAAGCAAGAACATGCAAATGGGGAAGCACCAGTAGAGCAGGTTGCCTTTGCTGGGGACCTGGATTTAGCATCCTCTTTTAAATCCCATTAGATATGCCAAACCAGGGTCCCCTCCAGCAACTGCAGTGGATCCCATGGCTGTGGTCTTCAGCTCTTTCCTCTGTGTGGATTAGAGTCCTGCCTTTGCCAATGTCCCATGATCATACACAAGAGCTACTATTTTCTAAGGTGTTTTTCTTGACTTTTCCTGGGCCTGTCTCTTCACCTCCCTCAGATCACTACTTTGCGAGTCTAAAGATATCATTAGAGAGTCTCTGGATCCTGCCCATTCACCTTCTTTCCTCTGTATTGTCTCAGAGGTGGAGGGGTTGGAGTTCTAGTGCTCCAGTCCCAATACTCCTAATCCTTCGGCCAACACTTTTTATGATGAGATGTGGAGTTATACTCCATTCTTTATTTGTGGATGTTGGCATTATTTTGTTTTGATTTGTTTTATTTGAATATGTTTTTGTTCATTCATTAAGTATTAACAGAGGGAGATCTCATCATCCAACTTCACACAATGATCTTTTCTCCCTATCATCTCAAAAACCACATCAATTCCTGTACAAAAAGGATAGCACTGCACAGATTTTGAAAAGTTTAAAGATTAAAACTCTATGCTGGGGCGGGGGGAGGGCAAAAGGGGTAAAAGCACATGAGTGCACGGTGACAGATGACAGACTTTGGGTGGTGAACATGATGTAGTCTACACATAAATCGAAATATAATGACGTACACCTGAAATTTATATGTTATAAATCAGTGTTACCTCAAAAAAAAAGCTTCCATGCCAAATATTTAATTTCATGGTTGATCTTATGATTATAAAGAAATTCATTCTTTAAAAAAAATTTAATACAGAAATACAGTGTAGAGAACACGTAGACATTCATTCTCATACCATTTTGGTGTGTTTTCTTTTAGAATTTTGCTCGTCTCTGTATAGTTTTAAAAATTGTATTCACGCTTCCTATAAGGTTTTTATTTTGTTGCTTGTTTTGCCTTTAACAGTACAATATGAGCATTTAACATAATCTTAAATGTTCTTTGAAAACAAGGTTTTAATCATTTGGAAGCGTGCTAATGAATTCAAATAATCCCCTATTGTTGGATATTTATGCAATTTATAATTTCTATTAACATTAATGCTGGGATGAATATCCTTCTAAATAAATCTTTGGATGTATTTCCTGTAAAATATGCAAGTAATAATCATTATAAGCCTTAATTATTATACAGTGCTGTGAAGAAAATGAAGAGGAATCCTGCACCAGATTAACTCTTAGGACTTAAAATTCTGAATAAATTTAGGTTTGTGTATCTTAGTGCTTTTTCTTCATAAATTCAAGGTCTAAAGTCATGTAAGTTCTGATGAAGTATTTACTGAAAGCCACTGAGGCATTTCCTACATTGTTTTCACTGTTTTCAAGAAGTTCCACTTTTACTGCTTTGATCAGTGCCCTTTGGCTTTTCCTAGAGAGTTCAGAGTAGCATAGCAATTCACGGCACCAATTCATGGGGTCAGAAAGCCCAGGGATCTAATCCCAACCCTGTCACTTGTGAAATCTGATGCTCCCTCCACACCTCCCTTTCCACCTCCTTCTTTTGTTATGTTCCATTGACACTGACCTTCTTTGTGTCTGTCAAGCAGACCAAGAGCATATCCACCTTGGCCCTTGCTATTCCTTAAAATGTACCGCTCCTCCCCCAGTCTACTCATGGCTGACCGTTTCTTGTTCAAGGGTTAATTCTCTGCTCAGCTGATGTTCCCATTAACTTTCCCCTCAAGTCATTCTCTGTTCCATTACTCTGCTTTAAGTTCTTCATAGAACTTCTCATCATTTGAAAATATCTTAATAATGCCTCTAAAAATAATAATAGTAAAATAATGGCTCTCATTGATAGTGTTATTCGTTTACCTCAGCACCCATAATTCCCTTCTACCCCACCCACCTACAGCTCTGGTGCCCTTCTGCTGTGAGGGGGACTGCCCTCTTGTGGACTTTTAGGATATTGCCACTAAAGGCGCAGCGTCTGGTTTCATTTTTTGCACCCACAAGCTTGTTGTTTTCGGGGGGTTCTCCAAGCGTCAAATGCTTGCGACTTACTCACTTTCAGATAGCAGATTAATAAGTTTGTAATCTACCTGAAACAGGAATGACTTAAAATGTGAAATGACTTCAGTGTAGTTATGATAGTTCCTGTTCAGCGAGTGCTTTCTCAGTACCAACCACTCTGCTAAGGGATTTTCATCTATTATCTCATTTAGCTTTCGAGTTGTCTGCTGGGGAAACAAGGTGATAATTTGAGACATATAAAGAAAGCTTCCCAAGCCTCAGAATAAAGCTGATTCTCTATGTCCAAGCTTTGTCTGCAACATTTTTTGGGAAAAAAAAAATGAAAAGATGTAATAACAGTTACTTTTATAAGCACCAAAGGGACCTGAGTTTTTGTCTCAACTCACACCCTAATTATTGTGCGTCATTTAGAGACTTATTTGTCTTCTCCAGATCTTAGTTTCCTCAAATATAAAATGAGGCTGAGAGCCCTTCCAGGTGTGAAATGCTTTCTATAAGACCCAGGAATCCAATAATTATGCTCAGCCAATGCCAAGGGTAGACAAAAATATCATTTCTTTGTCCTTCCCAGGAATGGTGGCTCCAGAATCCTAAGAGCTAAGACATCAGTTTGGATGATGACGTAGGACTTGAGTATTTATTGCGTGTATTAACTGTCGGTTAACGCTTGAAAAACTCTTGTTTTGCAACAAAGTTACGTCTTTAAAGCTTCCGGAGGAAATCCTTTACTTATGAATGATAGATATGTTCTGAATGTGATTAACTTTGTGTGAATATAATTATCTATGTTTATGTTTAATTCAACAAAAATCTATTCTGTAAACGTTTATTGAGTACCCAGTCTGCCCTGGTGCTGGCATGGAGGAAATATCAGCAACAGAGGTAACTGTAAGCCCACTCCTCATGAAATCTACTATCTGGTGTGTCATGAAGCCATTCCCAGTATCATCTTCAAAAATAATTGGGAGGTAAAATGTCAAAATTTAAATGCTAGGGAATTGGATATATTAGTTATGTTATGCCTATTGGTGGCATCATAATGTAGGTTTTAAAGCATCTGCTTTGGGGTCTGACAAATTTTCTTTCAACCTCTTATTAGCTGTGCGATCTTGAGCAAGCCACCTTAGCTCTCTGTGCATCTGTCCCCTCACTTGATAAACAGAGATAATGCTCCCTAATTTGCAGTGGTTTTGTAAGGATTAAATAAGATAATGTGTGCAAAGAGTCTGGCATACATTCTCAATCCATAGCAGCTGTTGAGTGAAAAAGAACTGGAAAAAAGAGAAAAGAAAAATTGGAAGCAGTCCAGCAGGCAAGTTGGGATTGGCAGAATGCCCAAAATGGCAAAGTTTCTTAATGTTGTTGTATCTAAATGCCTGGAAGTCATAAAAAAGCTGAAGACTAATATCATCTTCTATTATATTTGAAACTAAAAATGGAATGCTCTGCCCCTCTGCATCATACTAATATCCATTGTCTTTTGGTTCTGGGCCCAGATACTCTGGAAGACATGTTCAGTTTTAACCTATCATCTAAACTGGCTGAAAGAAGATTTGCAAGAAATAAATTCTACAAATAAATATGTTGAGTAACTGCTATGTGTCCAGCACTGTTGTAGGTGCTGGAGATAGAGTGATGAACAAAACAGGGAAAAAAAAATCCTGTCCTCATGGTGTTTACAATCTAGTTGGGGAGAAATAGACACTAAATAATATAAAGAACTAAATCATGCAGTATATTAGAAGGTGAAAAGTTCTATGGTGAGAAAATTAGAAAGCGGGAGTAGGGGTGTAATTTTAAATAGGTAATTAGGTAAAATATTATTGAAAAGATAACAGTTGAGCAACGACTTGAAAAATATGGGGTCATATCTTTAACAATATCTCAGGGAGGAGCTTTCCAGAGAGAGCATGTTCAAAGGCCCTGAGGCAGAGCCAGCCTGGTGTGTTTGGTAAACCACAAGGAGGTTGGCTAGACTGAAGTAGAGTGAGTAAGGAGGAGAAGCAGGAGTTGAAATCGGGGTCATAAGGAATTTTGGTCTTTATTCAGAGTCAGATAGGAAACCATTGCAGGGTTTGTGCAGAGGAGTGAAATGAACTGAAGTATAATTCAACTAATGGAGTCATGTGACATAATTTATGCTTTAAAAAGATCACCTCTGGCTGCTATGTTGAGAATAAAATGTTGGGGACAGGATTGAAAGCAGGAACACCAGGCTATTGTAATAATCCAGGTGAGAGATAATGACGGTAATGATGGAGGCAGGAAGAATGTTTTGATTCTGAATCATCTAGAATCATCAATTATAGTCATGAGGAAGACAGAGGCTGGAACAACTTTGTTTGGGGCTTTTCACAGGGGCATGGGGAATGTCTATAATCTGGTTTTGGACATGTCAAGTTTAAGGTGTCCATTAGTGTAGACAATTAGATACACAAGGAGAGGTGTGGGTGTAGACATGTGTTTGGGGAATATCAGCATATGGATGGTATTTAAAGCCATGAGACAGAGTGAGCTCACCAGGGGAGTGAGTACTCATGAAGAACAACAGATGTCCAAGGAGCGAGTCTTGGAGCATATCAACGGGTAAATGAAAAACAACCAAAAAAGACTGAAAAGGAGTGGCCAGCGATTTGTAAGGAAAGTGTCTTATCTTGGAGGACAATAGAGGAAAGTGTTTCAAAGAGGAGGTAGTATTCAGCTGTGTCAAATGCTGCAGACAGATCAAATGAAATAAGGCCCAAGAATTGACTGCAGGATTTAGTGATGTGGGTATGGTGGGTTGCCACGACCAGGAAAATTTTGT
Organism: Equus caballus; assembly: GCF_041296265.1. NCBI lineage: Eukaryota > Metazoa > Chordata > Mammalia > Perissodactyla > Equidae > Equus > Equus caballus. The sequence goes on from NC_091699.1 coordinate 70,139,073, forward strand.
GGGAATGGTATGGGCCAAGGCTGATTGGAGAAAAGGAGGGGAGAGGAATTGGAATCAGGGAGTAAAGATAACTGTTTTGCTGTAAAAGGGAGCAGAGAAATGGAGTGGGAGCTGAAGAGAATAAAGCGGGATCCAGAGAGATATACATTTAAGATCAAGAAATAACATGTTTGTTAGTCAATAGGTTGGCCCGATAAAGAAGGGGCAAGTGATGAGGCAGGAAGGAAAGGGGATAATTGCTAGAGCAACATCCCTGAGTGGGAGGGCTAGGGACTGAATGCTCAAGGAGAGGTTGACCTCAGGTAGGGCTATAGCCGCATCATCTATTGCAGCAGTTCTCAAAGTGTGGTCCCAGACCAGTAGCATCAGCATCACTTGGGAATTAGAAATGTAAATTCTTGGTCCTTCCCCACACCCCCTGATTTAGAAACTCTAGGGTCGGGGTCCAGCAACCTGTTTTAACAAGCCCTCCAGGTGATTCTGTGGCACAGTAAAGTCTGAGACCCAATGGTCTATAATAACAGAATAAATAGGTACAGATGATGGTCAGGAAGTAGATGTGGTCCTGGGAGCATGGGAAATTCTCTCTGGTTGCTTCTGTTTTCTCAAGGAAATAGGAAGGAAGGACATTAGCTGAGAATGCGGAATAGGGAGAAGTTGTTGGAGATTTGAGGAGATGGGAAAGGTTTGAAACAGATATCTAGGAAAATGGGAGAGTGAGTGATACAGGAAATATGGTGTGAATGCCTGGGAACGCTAAGTGCCCACTTGAGGCTCAGTGTCTACACTGAGACAGTCAATTTGATTGTTTCTTTTTCTCTAGCCATGTCCAACTGGAGTTGACAGGATAAAAGAGAAATCTAGAAGAGCAATAAATGAATAAAATGACTAATATCTTATAAATATGTGCTTTATAGGAAAACATTGCTTTCCAACATGGAAATTGTACTATTTTCTGAAGTCCAGCTTACCTCTTATTCTTGAGGTCCAAAGCCCAGCCTGGAGGCCTGACCTGTTAGCTTCTTGGTGAAAGAGTCACGTCTGCAATCTTGGCCACCATCGCACAGTCATGAGTCCCAGGTACTCCATAAGCAAGGGCTGCCTGGCTAGTCAGATGGCAAACTAGTCAGGGCAGAAGTGTGTACTCACGGAGTGCCCAGAAAGAACCATTTCTGTATTCCCTTCCCTGCCCATCATATTTTAATAATTTTCCACCAAAATTATTATTTAAACAAAAACTTGCCAGTCACAAAAGACCACATATTGTCTGATTCTATTTATGTGAGATGTCCAGAATAGGTAAATTTATAGAGACAGAAAGTAGATTAGTGGTTGATTGAGGCGGGGGGCGGGGAGGATGGGGGGGTAGAGGAGTGATAGCTGAAGGATATGGAGTCTCTTTTCGAGGTGATGAAAATGTTCTAAAAGCGACTATGGTGACGACTGCATAACTCTGTGAATATACTATAATCCATTGAATCGTACACTTTAAATGGGTAAATTGTATGGTATATGAATTATATCTCAATAAAGCTCTTTTCAGAAGAAGCTTGCACATCCACACATTTAATTACTTCTTTGTATAGATGAACATCAAGGACTCGTTCATGAAAATAAACCAAATCGTTTAAACCTATAACCGAATTCTTTTGCACCTATCTTTAAAGAAATAGAAGATTTTCCTTCAAATGCTAAGAACTTTCTAATATATTAAAGAAAAAATTTAAAAACTTCCAGTCTCTGATATGGAAAATAATTTTCAGGAGTTAAGCTTCTTTTCCTTTTTTTAAAAAAAAAAAAAGAAAGTAAGGAGGTGAGCCAATTCCTGCTCTGTAGTGCTTTGTTGTAAAAACCTTGGACTCAAAACTGCTCTTAATTCTACTTTTCAAAGCTAGACCCTCTCTAACCGGTCAAAACAAAGGCTCCCAGGAGTCTTAAGGTGATACGTTCCTCTTTAGTCAAAGTGGCATAGGCTGTTCAGAACAAATTCATTTTTGCTTCCGTCAGCGTTGTGGCTGAGCACTAACGGTGTCCTTTGTTTCACTTTTGCATTAACCTTTTTGCTCTAAGCTTAGGGAAGCACACTCCTTTTCAGACCATCGTTGAAATATGCAACTTGTCCCTGTTTTAAAACATGCTGGCACTTATTTACCTCATGTTCTTGGTGATTTAAAGTGAATCCTTAATCGTTCATCTTGGCCAATTTGTCTTTTGTGTAGGAAGAATCCCAAGACCACATAGTCTTGTCTTCAAGCATCTGAAAATAAATTCTGTGGGTAACTGATCGTTCCCTCTCTATTTTTTATAGATATTTGTGGAAGAGTTATTGTATACTCATTGAGCAGCATGAGACTTTGCAGTCAGAGCATGAAGGAAGCACCAAGAGCCCAAGTTAGCTTTTCAGCCAGTGGCTCTGTGACCTTGGGCAAGCCATTTAATTTTCCATTTCCACATCTAAAAATAAGGAGCTGGATCCAGCAATCTCTGGGGTTCTTTCCAACTCTAACCTCTAGAAAAGGCAGTGAACTTCAGAGAGGTAAAGAGCTGGGGGCTCAGGGTCAGAAAGACCTGGTTAGAATTCTGGGTTTGCTACTTCCTAGTAACCTCATTTTAATTCTTTAGCCTCTCTCTGCCTCACGTACTTCCTGTCAAAAAAGAGAGTAAGAATCGTACCTGCTGCCCAGCTCCAGCCTGTAAGTTACCGATCACAGGGCTACCGATAGAGTGAAGGCCATTGGTGCTCACCGTAATGATGTGTGTACACTCAACTCAGCACCAGGTGAGCAAAAGAGATGGCCCCACACACACTTTTAGTCGAGCTGGGGAGCAAAGCCAGCGTATGTGAGGTCATCAACCATATAGTACAAAGCAACAGTCCAGAAAAAAGAATCAGACGACACACAGGAAAACTGGAGTTTCAGTAAGCGTCGTTCAGGGCCAGGACTGCTAGTTGGGAGAAAATGTAAGCTGAAGCTCTGCTTGTTTGTTTGTTTCTTTCCTTCCTCCCCTCTGGCTCTCCCAAGTTTATTTTGGTTTTGAAACCAGGCCCACCCAGGGGAGCTAACCGCTAACCGAGCAGCAGGTCCTTCAGCCTTTTCCTGTCTCCAAGCCTCAGACTAGCGGGACCCTCCCACCCGTTGGCTCTCAGGCGTCGCTTGCCTTGCTGGGTGCCCTTTTTAAGTTTTCCATCTTCCCTCAAATGATTTCTAGGCCCCAGTCTTGGTGCCTAAGCCTGCTTCCTAGCATGCTGCCTTCCACCTTCTTTTCCTCCCTCTCTGCTCTGTTCAAAGGAACACCTCTCCAACCTTATGGTAAATAAATTGTGTAATACAAAGAGAGGGTTTTGATTCATTACACCAATTGGATCTCAAAGAGCTGCAGACGTAGTTCTTCACGCAGTCAGTTCCTGGTCGGCGCGCTCGCTGGTTTGGAAGTGTTGCTCTGGGTGTGAGGTGCCAAACCGCAGAACCGAGCTCCTGCCTGCACAGTTGTCCCAGCTGAGGCTGAATGGATGGCTGCTGACTGTTGGGGTGTGCTACGGCTCTCGAGGCTTAATCATGGCTGTGGGAGTGTATATAAGTGTACATTCACTTGCTTTGTCAGTGTGTTTAATGCATTATATAATTCATTGTGTGGAAATCGGGGAAAGTACCTCACTCTTGGGGCCAATTAAGAAGACCGAATATTAACATTCCCCAGTAAAAGAAATGGGAGTATCCCACAACTATAGATCGGTGTCAGCAAACCACAGCCTGAGGGTCAAATCCAGCCCACTGCCTGTTTTCCTAAATAAACTTTTGTTGGGCCGTGCTCATTCATTTATCCTTGTCTATGGCTGCTTTCACACTATGTGGCATGGTGGAGTAGTTGCAAAAGAGACTATTTGGCCCCCAAAGCCTGAAATATTTGTTATCTGGCCCTGTTGAGATAAAGTTTGCCAACCCCTGATTCAGAGGTAGAGACATGAGATATGACAGGTCCATTGAGTATAGCCATATAAATTATCTAGATATTTTTTCCTATGAAGCATGTATTTTTCTATAGATCTTATAAAGATCCATTTTATTTTTGAATTAAAACTAAAGGTATCGATAGAAAAATCTTGATAAGCTAAGAGGGTCTCCCCATGAATGTTGAGGCCATTCATGGACATTTAGGACTGGAAAGAGACTTTAGGTAGCTTCTAATCTGATCCCATTATTTGATAAGGTGAAGAAACTGGGAACTAAAGATGGATGTGCCCAAAATCACATGACAAGTTATCTCTCACCACCAATAACCCAGGGCTCCTAACTTCCTGCCCAGGGCTTTTGCCAGCCCTGTTAAAAAAAAAAAAAAAAAAAAGTCGCTGAACAGAGCTGATTGGGGCTGCTTTGAATTCAAATAACCAACCTCAAATGGGCCATCAACATTGCCCTGGAGTCCTACTAAGTGTCTCTGTTCTACATTCTCTTCTGCTTTCTCTAAGGACTGTTTCAGACTTCTTAAGCTTCCATAAACTTCTAACATTCCCTTGTCCTCCGTTACTCTTATCAGATAATTTCACCTTCTGCTTTAGAGAAAATGAAACCTGTCACAGGAACTCTAATTGTCCTGACACCAAATGCATGAACCCCCTATACTATCTGCGCCCATTCTCCCGTCCTCCCTTACAATAGGAGAGTTGTTCCTTCTCAGGATGGGATCCCTTCCCAGGAATTTTTCAGTAACGATTATCTCCCATCTCCCTCCTCTCTCTGTCTCTGTCTCTGTCTCTTTCTCATATATTGCATCCTTCTCATCAGTTTTTGAACATGTTCACATCTCCTATTAAAAAATAAAAAAGCCTATCATCCACTCGTCCGCGCCTAACTCCCAATTATTTCTTCTCCCATTGGCAGCCAGACTTCTCAGAAGTGTCCTCAATATGCAACATCTCTGTGTCTTCATCTCCCATTTTCTTCAACCTAATCTGTCCAGCTTCAGGTGCCCTCTCACCAGCCAAACAACACTCGTTAAGGTCTTGATGACCTTCATGCTGTTAAATCCAGTTAACGTTTCCAGACCTCATCTTATTTGACCTCTCAGCAGCACTCGATACCACTGATCGCTCTCTCCTTCTAGACATGATACTCTTCCCTTAGATTCCATGACAGAAAACTCTCCCCATTTCTTTGTACCTCACAGACTCTCTTGAAGCGCGCCTGCTGCTCAGATTCCCTTTTTAGCTCACTTTCTCCTCCTGACTTTTCAATATTAGACGTCCTCGAGTGTTGGTGGTAGATATCCCTCTTCTTGTTCTATTTACAATTCTAAAGCAGTCTCGTCCATGTCAACACCTTCAGTTACTATTTATCTGTATGGAAATGTCGGCCTCCTCTGACTCTTTCAACACAAATGGCCACAGTGATTTTTGAAAGCCAAGTCTAATCATTTCCATTTCCTTCACTTAAGAGCCTTCAACCTATTCTAACTTAGGATAAATATCGAGTCCTGTCTATGGCCTCAAAGGCCCTGCCTGGCCAAGCCTCCTGTCTGCCTCCCCAGCCCCATCTCATCCCAGGCTCCCTACCCTCACTCCTCTGCCTGCACCAGCTTCTGTCATCCCATATAGGGGTTGGGCTCCCTCCCCTCTCATAGAATGAGCCTCTGCTTGGGATTGCCCTTCTCTCCCATTCCACTTGGGCAACTCCAACTCATCCTTTGATCTCATCCCAGTCGGCACTTGTAGGAATCTCATCCCACTCAGCACGTCTTCTAAGAAGACTTCCTTGACTCAGTCGAATCCTGCATGTTAGTCTTTCTTTTACAACACTTAACGTAGCTTTAATCTTACATTAAATTGCATAATTAACTTGATTAATATCTGTTCTCTCCCAAAAGGCCATAAGCTTCATAAAGACAGAGACTATGTATTATTTTTGTTTTATACTGTGTGCCTAGCAGTAGTTGATCAGTAGCAGGTGCTCAATAAATATTTCATGAAAGAATAGATAGAAGGAGGAAGGGAGGGAGGAATGGAGGGGTGAGTAGGTGGATGGATGGACAGATGGACGGACAGACAGTTATGACATGTTTGATCTAAGATACTGTGCTTTAGCATAGGTACTAGACGGATGGGATGAATATTGTAGATTTCCCATTAAGAGCAAGGGAAACATAAGCATTTGATAGCAATGGGATTGTTGAAGTCCATATCTTGGTGGGCATCTCCATGCCACTTTTACACTCTTCCCAGGCACACTCTATTTCTGTGGGAATAGGATAATAATTACAAGTGCAGTGTGTGCTTCTTAACTACCACAAATATTTCTAAAATGCAAACCTGTGGCTTCTGATTCATACGTGTTGTTAGTGAGGGAAAATCCAAGCTGTCACAGGCTCATAAAAGCTCTGCATTCTTCCTCACTGTGATTTGGCATGCTAATGTCATTAACCGACCACAGAAACTAAGCTATGGGTCATAGGAAAATAAAAATGGTGTATGTGCTGATTGCGTTTGGCACAAAGCCTTTTTTTGGGTGGATATGCATGCCAAGGATTGCCTTATAGCGTTCAGTCAGGTCCAAAGACTTGAGCCCTTATTAAATAAATAAATAAATAAATAAATAAATATCAATGTCCTATAGAATCAACTGAATCCAAAATATTGAGCCTTTTACTACATCCCTATGAGACTAGGACACTTGTGTTGACTCCTACACATTTAAGTATAATCCTCTTCAACGATTATCTTAAAAGGAAACGTATTTATTTTAGTGACACTGCCCTTACTCTAAATATTTGCAACTCCTCTTTGGGACTGCCTTCAAGGCCAAGAGTTTATTATTAAACACATCCTCAGCCTTTTGAGGATAAATTTGATTTTTAGAAAAATCCAATGTTATGAAGAATCAAATCTGGTGAATAAAGTCAGGGATCAAGCTGAGTAATCGCATTGGGTTCAAGCAAGATTTAAGCCCAAAACAATACAGGTTTTCTTATGTGGTGAGTAAAAAATGGATCTAAAGAGCCAACTGGTTTTCAGTGAGGAGTTCCAGAAATGTTTGAAGAAATGGGAAACATGCATAGCTTCATCAGATGACAGGACTTACAAGTTCTGATGTGTTTGTTTTAGAACTCAATCTCATTTCTTTAGAGATTTGAGTTGGCCATCCCCAGGGCCAGCCTTGGCCAGCATGATGTGTTTTATTTGGACAATGTGGTGGTTTTGTTTAAAAATTGAGTCAAGATTTAAAAATCAGGAGATTTCAAGTACAAATTTAGATTTCTGGTGTCCTCTGGAAAATCTGAAGATCTAGCAAAACTGTTCCCACAATCCCACATGACCATCCCCTCCTGGAGTGGTGTACTTTCCACCTCCTTTATAAAGGAAACAGCCAGGCCTGCATCCCTCACTGTGATTATCATTTGCCCTGACCTTTCTATTTATGGCTGCACTCCCACCCGCTTCGATGTTCACTGTTCTATGTGACATCTGTTTGTTTAATTGCCTGTGCCATTGCTCTCTAGACTGAAAGCCCATGAGGGCAGGGGTTTTCTTCCTGTGTTTGTTCACGCTGTATCCCTGGTGTCTGGTGCAGAGCTGGCACTAATGTGTATCTGTTGATCGAATGAATGTCTAGCCCCTGTGGGCAGTTGAGTTTACAATCCTTCGTCTAGAGTGAGTCATACTTAGTAGAAGAGAAGACCAATTTTTACCTTTCTATGGATCAAAAACATTCTATACCATGTATACTTTTCATTTTCTTTTTAAAAGTATTTATTTTATGCCACTATCACAACGTTAAGCATTTAGTCTTCACAACAATTTTGTAAGGTGCACATTACCTCTGAATTTTCCCTGACATTTTTCTACCTTTATATTGTGTTCACTCCACTGTATTGTATTCATTTCATTCTTTTGAACAGATAACTAAATTTTGTACACGGTACAAAATTCAAAATACATTAAAAAGTCTGCAGTAAAGTCTCCCTTCAACCCCCATCCGTTAATCATCAGATTCCCTCCTCAAAGGCTAGCAACGTTGTTAGTTTTTTGTGTGTCCATCCATACATATTCTTTGCATACACATTTATATGCTCCTCTTTCTCTTTGTATTCAGATGTTTCATACCATATATACCATTATGTACTTTGCTTTTCTCACTTAACAATATTTCTTAAAGGTTGTTCCATATAAACTCATAAAGAGTTGTCATTCTTTTTTTACTTTCATATACATTCCATTGGATGACTATCAAATGGTTTATTTACCTAGTCTCTACTGATGAATATTTACATTTTACATATCTCCTTTCACGGATGTTCAAGATATGGGTGTTACAGATGTTTCAGATGTGAGATTGTGGACAGTTTCTATATTTTGTGCCATACTTAGAAAGTCTCCCCTATTTTAAAACTATGAAAGAATTCTCTCATGATTTCTTCTAGGACTTTCATTTGCTACATTTAAATCTTTCATCCACTTGGTATTTAACCAAGTTATCTTACAAGGGATAAGGTATGAATTATGGATTCAACTTTGCCTTCTTTTCCTAGATGGTTTACCGGTTGTCCTATCTCCATGAATTGAATAATCCAGCTTTTATCATGTTTTTAATTTCCATAGACAGTGAGGTCTGTTTCTGAACTTCTGTCCTGTTTCATTGATCTGCTACCTGTTCATGCATCAATGCTGCATTGTTTTAATCTTTAAGGCCTTTCCTATATTTTAATATCTGATAGGGTTAATTCCCCCTCATTACTCTTTTCCAAATTTTCCGTGTGTTTACTGTTAGGTCAAGATAATATTCATGTAGTCTTCCTTCTCTGTGGGTTTTCAAGTGGTCAAAAACAAGTAGTGAATATTATCACATTCCATTTTAGCATCCTTCAAGATCAAAGACTTTTTTTACTCAGTGGGCTTATTACTATGATTAGTAATTTTAGTGTTCCTCATTTTGAGCCATCCTTTCTTTCCTGGAGATATTCCATTTCGTCTAGTATATTGTTCTTCCAATTTTTCCCAAGAGTTATTTGCTGATATTTTATTTAAGATTTTTCATCAATATAAATAAGTGATCTGGGCAGATTTCTTTTTTATGCTGTTTTTTCCATATTTTTGGTATCATAATTGTACTGGTTTCACAAAAATCATTGGGAATGTGTCTTCTTTCTTTGTGCTTTCAGAATGTATAAATGACATTTTTTCTTTTTTTTTGGTCTATGAAATAACCCACACATGAAACATCTGGATTTGGTACTTTCAGGAAAGGGGGAGGGGAATTCCTTGACAGTGTTTAATTTTTTCCATGATCATTAGTCCGTATGGATTTGTCTTTTATTTATTTTGCTACTTTATATTTTTCAAGAAAATCAGTTAAGCAAGGTTTTCCATTTATTTGCACAAAGTTATTCAAAGTCATCTCTTATAGTTATTTTAATTCTCAGCATCTATAACTAATTCCCTTTTCTATTCCTAATTTTGTGAGTTTGTTATTTCTCTTTTTTTCTTAATTATTTTAGCTGGTACTTCATCTATTTATTGTTTTGGTTTTGTGTCTTCCCAAGAATCAACTTTTGGATATCTTTATTTATCAGTCCTGTCATAATATTCAGTAAAGCTTAAAATTAACTAATTTAATTAATTTAAATTTAAATTTAATTAATTAACTAAAATTAAAGCATGAAATTCAATAAGCTTTCTGACTTCCTCTTTCAGCTTTTCTTTATTTTGTGTTCTTTTTCTAACATAGCTAATGTTAAATGGATGATGTATTTGGGCTTTTTTCCCATTTTATTGAGGTATGACTTACAAATAAAAATTATATATATTTAGGTCATACAACATAATTTTTAAGGTATACAATGTTGTAATTTAATATATGCTTGCATTGTGGAATAATTAGTACAATCAAGTTAATTAACACATCCATCACCTCACATGGTTCCCTTTTGTGTGTGTGTGTGTGTGTGTGTGTGTGTGTGTGTGTTGAGAACACTTAAGATCTTCTCTGTTAGCAAATTTCAAGTATACAATACAGTATTATTAAATATAATCACCATGCTGTACGTTATAGATCTTCCTCAACTATCAGTTACATCCTGATAAGCCCATCATAAGTTGGAAATATGTTGAAAGTCCATTTAATACAACTAACCTATCAAACATCATAGCTTAGCCTCACTTACCTTAAAGATCCTCAGAACACTTACATTAGCCTACAGTTGAGCAAAATCATCTAACAGAAAGCCTATTTTATAATAAAGTGTTGCATATCTCATGGAATTTATTGAACACTGTACTGAAAGTGAAAGCCAGAATGGCTGTCTGGGTACAGGATGGTTGCAAGGGTATGGGTTGTTTACCCTCGTGATCGCATGGCTGACTGGGAGCTGCAGCTCACTGCCACTGCCCAGCATCATGAGAGAGTATCGTACCTGGGAAAAGATCAAAATTCAAAATCTGAAGTATAGTTTCTACTGAATGCATATTGATTTTGTACCATTGTAAAGTCAAAAAATCAGAAGTCGCACTATTGTAAGTCAAGGACCATCTGTAGATCTCCTGAACTTATTCATCTCATAACTGAAAGTTTGTACCCATTGACCAACATCTCCCCATTTCCCCTGGCAACCACCAATCTACTCTCTGATTCTATGAGTTCGACTTTTTTGTATTCCACATATAAGTGAGGTCCTACAGTATTTGGCTTTCTGTGTCTGGTTTACTTCATTAGCATAATACCTTCCAAGTATCATCCATATTGTCACAAATGATGGGATTTTCTTCTTTTTTTATAGTTGAATAATATTCCATTATATACATACCACTTTAAATCAGATTATTGGTTTTTTGCTTTTAAGTTGTATGAGATCCTTATGAATTTTGAATAATTAACCCATTATCAGATATATAGTTGCAAATATTTTCTCCCATTCCATAGGTTTTCTTTTCAATTTGTTGATGGTTTCCTGTGTTGTACAGAAACTTTTTAGTTTGATGTAGTGCCACTTGTTGATTTTTGCTTTTGTTGCCTGTGATTTGTGTGTCAAATCCAAAAAATCATTGCCAAGACCAATGTCAATGAGATTTTTCCCTGTATTTTCTTCTAGGAGTCTTACAGTTTCAAGTCTTATATTTAAGTCTTCAACCCATTTCAAGTTAGTTTTTGTGAGTTGTGTAAGATAAGGGTCCAGTTTCATTCTTTTGTGTGTGGATATCCAGTTTTCCCAGCACCATTTATTAAAGAGAGTATCCTTTCCCCACTGTGTATTCTTGGCACCCTTGTGAAAGATTAGTTAATTGTATATGTGTGAATTTATTTCTGGGCTCTCTATTCTGTTCCTTTGGTCTATGTGTCTATTCTTATGCAGTACCACACTGTTTTGATTACTTTTGCTTTGTAAGATAGTTTGAAATCAGGAAATGTGATGCCTCCAGCTTTGTTCTTCTTGCTCAAGATTGCTTTGGCTATTTGGGTTCTTTTGTGCTTCCATATGAATTTTAGGAATTTTTTTTATTTCTGTGAAAAATGCCATTGGAATTTGATAGGGATTGCACTGAATCTATAGACGGCTTTAGATAGTATGGACATTTTAACAATATTAATTCTTCTTATCCATGAACACAGGATAGCTTTCCATTTATTTGTGTCTTCTTCAAATTCTTTCATCAGCGTTTTGTAGTTTTCTGAGTAGAGTTCTTTCACCTTCTTGGTTAAATTTATTCCTAAGTATTTTTTATTCTTTTCTACTATCATAAATGGGATTGCTTCTTTAATTCCTTTTACAGATAGTTTACTGTTAGTGTATAGAAATGCAACTGATTTTTGTATATTGATGTTGTATCCTGCAGCTACTGGATTCATTGATTAGTTCTAACAGTTTTTTGGTGGAGTCTTTAGGGTTGTTTCTATATAAGATCATATCATCTTCAGAGACTATTTAACTTCTTTCTTTCTGATTTGAATGCTTTTTATTTCTTTTTCTTGCCTAATTGTTCTGGCTAAGATTTCCAATACTATGTTGAATAGAAGTGGCCAGAGTGCACACCCTTGTCTTGTTCCTGATCTTAGAGGAAAAGCTTTCAGCTTTTCACGATTGACAATGATTTTAGCTGTGAGCTTGTTATATATGGATATCATTATGTTGAGATACCTTCCTTTCTTACCTAGTTTAAGATTTTTTATCATAAAAGAATGTTGAAATTTGTCAAATGCTTTTTCTGATTCTATTGAAATGATCATATGATTTTTATTTTATTAATGTGATGTCTCACATTCATTGATTTGTGTATGTTGAACCATCCTTGCATCTCAGGGATAAATCCCACTTGATTATGGGTGTATGATCCTTTTAATGTACTGCTGAATTCAGTTTGCTAGTATTTTTGTGTGTCTAAATTGAGAATTTTTGTGTCTCAGTTCATCAGACCTATGTTCATATTGGCCTGCAATTTTCTTTTCTTTAATGTCCTTATCTGGCTTTGGTATCATGGTAATGATGGCCTCATAAAATAAGTTTGGGAGTGTTCCATCCTCTTCAATTTTTCAGAAGAGTTTGAGAATGATTAGCGTTAATTCTTCTTTAAGTATTTGGTAGAACTGACCTACAGCCATCTGGTCCTGGGCTTTTCTTTGATGAAAGGTTTTAAAATACTGCTTCAATCTCCTTATTCATTATTAGTTTGTCCAGATTTTCGATTTCTTTATAATTCAGTCTTGGTAGGTGTAAGTTTCTCAAAATTTATCCGTTTCTTCAAGATTACCCACTTTTTTGGTATGTAATTGTTTACAGTAGTCTCCTATTATTCTTTGTATTTCCAAGATATCAGGTATAATGTCTCCTTTTTCATTTATAAGTTTATTTTTTGAGTCCTCTCTTTTCCTTTCATTGTTAGTTCTAATTAAAGATCTGTCAATTTTGTTTGTATTTTCAAGAAAACAACTCTTACTTTTGTTGATATTTTCTATTGTCTTTCTACTCTCTATTTCATTTATTTCTGCTCTAATCTTTATTATTTCTCTCTTTCTTCTAACTTTGGACTTAGTTTGTTCTTCTTTTTCTTTTTCCTTGAGGTGTAAAGTTAGGTTGTTTATTTGAGATCTTTCTTTTTTCTTAGTGTAAACATTTATCACTATCAACTTCCCTCTTAGAACTGCTTTTGCTGCAGCCCATAAGTTTTTGATATATTGCATTTTCATTTTTGTTTGTCTCAACATACTTTTTAACTTCCCTTTGGATTTCTTCTTTGACTCATTCATTGTTCAGGAGTGTTTTGCTTAATTTTGACATAGTTGTGAATTTTCCAATTTTCCTCCTGTTATTGATTCTTTCATATCATTGTGGTCAGAAAAGATAGTTGATATGATTTCAACCATCTAAAATTATTTAAGACTTGTTTTGTGGCCGAACATATGATCTATTCTGTGTGCAAGTGAAACGAATATGTATTCTGCTGCTATGGGATGGAATGTTCTGTATGTATCTGTGAGGTTCATTTGGTCTATAGTGTTCTTGAAGTCCACTGTTTTCCTGTTGATTTTCTGTCTGGATGATCTATCCGTTGATGAAAGTGGAGTATTCACGTCCCCTACTATTATTGTATTGCTTTATATTTCTCCTTTCAATTCTGTTAATACTTGCTTTATATATTTAGTTGCTCCAATGTTAGGTCCATGTACAGTTGCAATTTTTATATCCTCTTGATGAATTGAGTTATTCAGGAGAGGGTTTTCCTAGTTTTCAAGTAATTGAAGTTTTTCTTTTTGTATATGTCTGCTTCTCTTTCTTTTACCTTTTTAAATTTCTAAGCTGATTACATTGTGAGAACATTATTTCATCTCTAGTATTTCTGCTTATTTCTACTCTTGAGAAGTTTCCTTGTCAACTAACGTTGGTCATGTTTTATAATTATTTTGGTTTTTTCTTTTATTCTGTAATTATCCTGTTTTTCAGGTGTGAAATTTGATATGTAATTCTAGATTAACGTTATTAATAATATTCTCCTGATATTCTTTCTTATATTTACTTAATCTTTCAAAGAATGTAAGGTATGTTAAAGTCTTCAACTAATATTGTGTTTCCATGTATTTTGCCTTGAACTTTCTGCAGTTTTTAACTTCATATATTTCAATGCTATGTTACTTGGAGCCTAAAGATTTATTATGGTTATATTTCTTACCTGATAAATAATTTTAAGGCAGATGGAGACTGAAACATTAGACTAACAGGTAGTTAGTCCTAGCCCAATTTATCTGAGCAAATCTCAAAGTTGAAGACTTCTCAGGAGGTACAGGGAGTTGGTGACAGGTATACCTGTGAGTGAGCCAAGAGCACATGCATGTAATAATAAGATGCTTTATTAATTAGGAAAAGCAGCATGAGGATATATGTGCTTGGTCTTTTAAGTCCTTCTTGCTGGAGTCTGATTTTTCTGGCTATGAATTTTGTGAGAAAGTGCAGCAGTTGTGCCTTATCTATGTATCCAGCAACTAGCACAATGCTTTGCCCTTGCCCTTGATAGATACTCTGGTAGTAGTTGTGAGTGAATGAATGAATGAATGCAGAAGTAGCAAATACTAAATATGTATTACAGACCAGGGTAATTAGTGCCAGCATTTGTGTCACCTCTCTGCCCAAACATGCCACTCCTTAGTCTGTTGTGTTCTATATTCCTTCAAAAATTTTCATAGACTCACCCCAGGAGCCAGCTCACAATAGATTAAGCATTCCTCCTGAATGTGTACAGATTTCTTATTTACTTTATGATCCCAACTGAGAAGGCATAACAGACATACCAGAGATAGGAGCCTTTAACCCCGGCCATTATGTAATTTCTAGGTCAGAGGTAAACAGCCCCTCCCAGAGAGATCCAGTCCCAAGTCAGAAAAGACAAGTTGTCCTTGGGATGAAGTAAACTCACACACCCTCTCAGAGTTGAGTTCCTCATGTTGTCTTGTGAAAATACTAGAGACCAAGTATTGGTTAAAAATAAGAATTCTTTAAAAATGTGTAGAAGTATGGGGGAAAAAAACAGGAAGAATATGTCAAAATATCAATGGATAACCCTAGAACATGTTTTAATCTTTTCTTCTTCTTTTCGCTTCATGTATTTGCGAACATTTCCATGTGAGCAGATATTAATTTTATGCTAAAAAAATAATTTTAAGAAATTTGATCCTTTAAAGCCTTCCACTCTACTACCTTTCAGTTCAGGAATTATAATTTCTCACATATGCTCAGCTCTTGGCTGGGAATAATAATTTCTCACACTTCACTAGGAGCAGGTTTGAATTCAGTCAGTGCCATTGTTTCTGGTGCTACATTGTTGAGGAGGACTGCACATGCTGCCAACATGCAACATGCTGCAAGCGTGCCACCAACATGCAACAGTCAGGGTCCAGGCAAGAAAATAAAATCATACAAGGTAGTTTAAACAGAAGGATTTAGTACAGGGAGTTGGTTATTACACTGGTGCTGGAAGGCCAAAAGAGCAAAAAGAACACTGAGATAACCCAGTTGTAAGAAGCAGCTGTCACCCTTGGCGACAGGGTTACTAGGATCTCGGAGCTCAGAGGAGCAGTCCTGTGAAGCTGGCACTCAGAGCACTAAAAAAGGGCTCCAACCAGCTGCTGCTAGGACCTCTGCAGGATGAAAAGAGGCTTCTCGTGGAAATGCTAAAAAGAGCAGGAGACTCCAGCCAAGAGCCACTGCTGGCAGATGCTGATGGGGGCATGAAAAAGAGAGGGGGAGAAGTGCCTTCTCTCTTCTAACCTTCCAGTCTCCCCTAGTGCCTCCTATCGGCAGGATCAAATAGAATGCCCTCTGGCAAGGGATTGTGGGAAAGAGGTTGCGAAGTCCCAACCCTCGAATCACAGAGCAGAGAATAGAAGGGTGGATTTGGAGCTGAGGGGCAATAGGTAAGAAACTGGCACTCAACTTTTGGGTTGGAAATTCTGTGGTATTGTAAGTGGCAGTTAGCCAGCTTTATCCATCGTACTATCCAAACCTTTCCTTCAAACTACTGATGTCCCAAATTTCTAGATATCTCTTAGCTTTTCAAGAAAAGCACCTTTCCTTTTCTAAGGGAATATTCACTGGTAATCCCTTTATAAGCTTTTCTGGCAGCATGGGTATGAGACTGAGCCTGGTAGCATGTGAGGAGTCAGGACTCAAGGCCAGCTCATCTTCACACACTCCTACCCAATTAGTACACTTGTAAGGCTTATTCTCATAAACTTGACCACAAAATAATAGGCATAATATCCTCAATCAAACGGAGCAGTGATTATTAATAGAACTTCTAATTTTCTGAGCAATCATGTAACCTTTAATGACCTCAGAAAATGTCTCATATCTAACAAGAAATGTTTGCCTGACACTGAGGAGATACGTGTCTCACTGATACTAGCTGGGCGTGTGTGAGCGTTTCACACTCATCAAGAGTGAACTTTTCCAATAATTTGTGTCAGCCTGACCAAGCCCTGTGTTCTATATATTAAAATTTCAGCTGCCTGATATTCTGAGCTAGAAATATCATGTTTTTAAAAAATGTCCCATAGGTGTGATTATTGCTCTGTTTTTATCTTCAGATGTAGTGATATTGACAATTAGCTGTCAGGACCTTCCATTCAGAAAAGATTTAAGCTCAGATTCTTCAAGGACAAACTTGACTTACGGGTCAGAAGACATAACTTTGAGTTTCAGTTTTTCCGTATACCAGTCTTTAACTTCAGACATTTAACTCTGAACTTCAGCATCCCTAATTGTAAAAGATATAATAAAATGAAGTTGTGAGCATCAAATGAAATAACTATGTAAAAAGGCACTATAAACGCATGTAGCCATTATTATTCTTGCAAGAGGTAGTCAAGTGTAGTGATTTAGAGCATAAAGTCTAGATCCCTGAGACCTGGGTTCAATTTCTGGCTCTCCCACATAAGGGACCTTGGGCAAGGGAGTCACATCTCTTAACTTTAGATCCCCCAACTATAAAATGGGGATGGTACCACCTACATCATAGGTTGTTGAGAGTAATAAAGGAGGTGGTATATATAGGACACTTAGCAGAATAGCAAGCACATAGTAAGCACTCAATCAATGTTGGATGCTATTACTATTATTGCCTTTATATTATCGTTAGCCTTACTTTTTAAGGAACCAAATACACATGTGCAAGATGTATGGTGATTAACATATAACATGTTAACATAAGTATCATTATCTTCTTTTCTCTCTGCTCAATTTCATTGAACACACAAATAGAAACTCTAGATTTGTTGTAGATTTTACTACAAAGCCAAGGGTCATTTTGGTCTTGTTGGCCTTTGCCTTGGAGCTAAGAAGAGGTAGCTTCAGGTACACATCCGTGCATTTCATGTGGGGTCCACATTATTTATTTGGTGTTTTAGAAACTAGCTGATTTCCCTTGCTCTGGAAAGCTTTGTTTTCAAATCACATACATTTATTTTTCATGAAAATCACATGATTTGTTTTTCTCTATGGCAGGAAAAATCCACAATACAAGTTGATGACCAAGGTCACTGTCTTTCCTTTTCATATAAGAAAATGGGTGGGCAGGTGGGTCTCATTTACAATAAACATTTCATGGCTCTGGAGACAGTACAACTGAAGTGTTCCAAACCATATCCATAAAAACTATTATTTTTGGACCAAAACTATATTTGTTGAGGGAAAGTAGACATTGTGAAAAGTATTGATTTAAATGTTCCCTCACTGAGAAAGCATTAGTTGAAGTCCCAATAGAGAGCACCCAAACAGTACCCATTAATTGTTGCACTACTGCTTAAAAGAGTCAGTTTTACAAATACAGCTGTCTCCAGAAAAGTGGATTATTCTCTTATCAAATTTCTTTTACACAGTCTCATGCAACAGTATGGAAATCACATGCTTTCCTAATGTTACCAATTATTTTTTAAAAACATTCTTATACCCTGACAAATAGTATTTCTAATATTGTGCCCTTTTTGTAAACTACAACCACGCATGAAGTAAGTCAAGTTCTCAACAGACAGCAGTGATGCTTGGTAAACACTCCGGTCCCTTCCCCCTTGCTTCCCCGTCTCAGCTACCCTATGAAGGGAATACAGCTTCACATGCCAGCTCTTCTCTCACTGTGCAACAAAATACCCAGGACCCTATGCAAGTCCTCAGTTCTCCAGAATCCGTGATTAACCAGGCATAACAATAACAACTCTCATTTATTGGGTCCTTACTATGCCCAAGGCACTGTCCTAAGACTTTTCTTATGTGAACTCATTTAATCCTTGTAACATCTCTGTAAGGGATATATGTCTTCTTTTAGGACAAATGTACGGATGATATTAAAACAAGCTGATGTAGATATTCTGTCCAAGCATCCAGATTGCATGGTCAGAATGATTTCAGCCCAACCAGCTACACTTTACACAATCCACATTCTGAAAGACCCTCAGCTCTTAGCTGGATCTTGACTGGGAAGACTGGCATGAGCCCTGTGCAGGAATGGTGTGACGGTTTGCGGAGCATCTGTGTTTTGTGGGGTTGGGGTATTTTTAGTTACTCTTTCCCTCACGCATATTTCGATGGCCCTCTACACTTCTGATAGAGTAACAAATACAACCTCCTCTAATTAGAATTGTTTGTGTATGTTCTGTCATCTCTACCAGGCAGTGATTGCCAGCAGGGAAGGAGTAGGGCTTAGTCATCTTTGTGCTCATCATGGCACCCTGCTGAGTGACGTGAACAAGGTGGGTGGGAAGCACTATGACTCAGCAGTCAAGAGCACTGGCTCTGGGTTGGCATTCTAACTCCTCCTCTCACCAGCTGGGTCCCTCTAAACCTCTGTTTCATCAATGAGCAGAAAACAACTCTGAGTGTCTCTTCCTTCAAATGTTCTGGTTATTGATAACATAGTGACTATGACCTCCTCAGGAATTCTCTGCAGACATAGCAGCAGTCTCCAAGAATCTTCCTATATCACAGTACTGTTCACATCCTAGGGATTCCCTAATGAGAATGCTGAAGCCAGGACTCTGAGTAGCCTCCTGACCTTGGTTCAACCAAACCTCTGTGCTTGAGTGAGCACATGTCAAGATTGTGAGCAGAGAAATGAGCAGAAGAACAGAAGGAAGGTTTTCCCACTTCATAGCCTAACAAGGTATGCTGTTGAGCTCCCAGGGGAGGGAGAATGGTCCTCATTGAGTTGTTGCTATCCATCATTTTAATTACAACGTGCTGTTATTATTCTATATGTGTTACTAGATAACCACAACATCAGTGAGTTGGAGGAAGCTTCCAAGGCTACTAGCCAACAGCATCTCAATTCATAGCTGCAGACAAGTTGAACTCTCTGATATGCAGGACAGTTTGTTATTGGTAGATGACAAATGTCAACGTGGCTAGAGTTTTTCTTGGCATTATAAGTTCAAAAATGTCAAATCTATACAGAGTTTGGTTTCATAGAAAATGGCTGCTTGCTTTCCAAAACTACTAGTCCTGAAAAAGACCAGAATTTGGGGAGGTATGGACATTATTAAGGGAAAGCCATTCAGTCCAAATAAATTACTCTTGAGTTAAGCCTTGATCAAGTATTCTAGGTTACATAATTGACTAGTAGATGTGTCTGGCAGCAAATAAAGGGTAAAGAAGGCTCTCCCATCTTCCATTCCCAACCCAAGCCAGAGAAAATCCACGTGCCTGATGAGAAATAATGATGGCCTACATTTCTTTTTTAGCTTTAGATTCAACACTCTGTATGATGCTTCAGTTAAGTGTGCATTTTTAACAGTTTTATTGAAGCATAATTTATATAAGAAGGTTCACCCACTGAAAGTGTACAATTCAATGGATTTTAGTGTTTTTACAGAATTGTGCAGCTACCACCATCATCTCATTTTAGGACATTTTCATCACCCACAAGAAAGAACTCTTGTGCCCATTAGCAGTCACTCTCCATTTCTGCACCAAGGCCCCTCCCACCTCCACCCCCACTGGCCCACCCTGGACAACCACTAATCCACTTTCAGTCTCTATAAGTGTGTGTTTTTTTAACCTAGGGCCTGGCAGTCCCTTCCCTTGACTTATAATTAGAATCAAATGATATGTTCCCTCAAAATCTATCATCTTTGAGAAATTTCACTTTCTTCATGCATCACTGAGCCTTCTTTCCTCCATTCAGCCCCCAGCTTTCACTGCCACTTACAGAAGTGACCATTGTTCTTCATTTATTTTTTTTTAATTGTTTTTGAGGAAGATTAGCCCTGAACTAACTACAGCCAGTCCTCCTCTTTTTTGCTGAGGAAGCCTGGCCCTGAGCTAACATGCGTGCCCATCCGTGCCCATCTTCCTCTACTTTATATATAGGACGCCTACCACAGCATGGCTTGCCAAGTGGTGCCATGT
Organism: Equus caballus; assembly: GCF_041296265.1. Taxonomy (NCBI): domain Eukaryota; kingdom Metazoa; phylum Chordata; class Mammalia; order Perissodactyla; family Equidae; genus Equus; species Equus caballus. The sequence continues at coordinate 70,159,440 of NC_091699.1, forward strand.
CCGCACCCGGGATTCAAACCAGCAAACCCCGGGTCGCCGAGAAGCGGAATGTGTGAACTTAACCACTGCGCCACCGGGCCGGCCCCCATCGTTCTTCATTTAACAACTATTTGTTAAGGGCCTGCTGTGTGCCACGCAGTCCGAGCTCTTGGGGTAATCAGAGGGCAAAGCAATGACCCCTTAGCTCAAGGAGCTGACTTCCTAGCAGAGGGAGACAAAACAATAAGCAACAACAACAACAACAACAAGAATAGAAGTAAACTGTGCAGTGTGTTAAAAGATGCTCTGCATTGTGGAATAAAGAACGAGTGGAGTGGGAGAAGGGTTTTGGGAAGGCCAGTGCACAGGGAAGGGGCGGGGATAGCAGAGATTGGGATGGTCAAGACACCCAAGCAGGTGTCTGGGGGATGAGCATTTCAGGCAGAAGGACAATCCCAATGCAAAGGCCCTCTGGTGAGGGCACGGGTGACGTGTTTGAGGGACAGCAAGGAGGTTGGTGAAGCTGAAATAGGGAGAGAAGGAGGAGACCACAGCAGAGAGGCAAATGGAGCAGATCGTGGGAGCCAAGCCGGGTTTTCAGCAGAGGCTGCCACGAGCTGAATTATATTCTCAAAGACTCACTCTGCCTGCTGTGTTGAGAAGAGATTAGAAGGGAGCAACAGCAGAATAGAGAAACCTCCCAGATACTATTTTAGAGGCCACTTTAGGGCAGTGGTTCTCATCCTTGGCTGCACATCCGAATCACCCAGGCAGCTTTACAAAACTGAGGCCTGAGCTGCAAAACTCTAATTGGTCTGGGTTGCAGCCTGGGCACTGGGACTTTGCAAAGCCACCCAGGTGACTTGTATGTGCAGCTCAGGTTGACCATTAGAGTTTCAGGAACACTAAGCATTCCCGTCAGTTAGACTTTGTAGCTGAGAAACAAAATCCTACAGCTGGCCCAGCTGTTTCAAGAGGTGACCAAAGATCTCACTGCAATGGCAGGTCCAGAATTGGCACTGCAGCCAGTGTACAAACTGGAATGGGCCTGGATGGAGCCTACCTGGACCACCAGACCTTGAGGAGGTCAGTCCCATTCTTTGGCTGGATCCAAACACGACTCTCTGAACGTAGGAGCCAGACTTTCTCCCTGCACCTGACAAAGGGCTTGTTGTAGTATATCAGGGCAGAATAGAAGGATAAGCCTTGAACCTCAGGAAGTGGGTATGTGATTTATTCAACAGGCATTTTTTGAGAATTATAGTTACAGTGTGCCAGGCATTGTGCAAGGAGCTGCCAATAAAAAGATAAGGTCTAACCGTCCTTGCCCAAGCCGCATGGCTCAAAGTGAATGCTGTATAATATTTCAAAATGTGTTATTTGTGAGAAGCCTTTAAATAAGCCAAAGAGGAGGGGGCACCCTTTGGTTGCATATCTGAGCTCTTGGCATTTCTAATTCAGAGGGATGAATAGAACATTATTGTGTTACATCGGCACAAGTACAGCAGGAAAAAAAGATGCTTGGAGCCGTGAGCCGAACATGAATCAGCAATCTCATTCTATTGTTTGGAAAATAATCATGATGCTGGGAGTATGGAATTTAAGAATCATGCAGAAATGCCCTTCCCCCCAGCAGGAAACAGACACTGGCTAAAACATGGCATCTCGTTTTTTGGCTTCCTGAGCTGAGGAATGTAAAAAAAAAAAAACTTGGAGAGGACTTAGGGAAAACTGATTTGTAAATATGGAAAATACAACCCATAAGAAATGGGAGATGGCTTAGACACAGCATTGGCAACCTCTCCGAGGTGGCATGCCAAGGGAGTGTTTATTCACTCTCACGAGCAGGAAGAAGAGCTGCCCTAGCTTCAGTCACTAGCAGATGTTTCTTGAGTACCTGCTACGTGCTGGTCGCTGGGCCAGGTGGTAGGGGAGGAAGGAGGGGGGTCCCTACCTTTGAAGACCTCCTAATCTGTGGCGATGGACAGGGAAGTGCAGAGATCCCACACAGCAGTGGTGCTCGAACCCCAGCATGCATCAGAATCGTCACCTGGAGGGCTTGTTAAAACAGACTGCTGGGTCCCACCCTCAGAATTTCTGATTCACCAGGCCTGGGGTAGAGCCTGAGCATCTGCATTTCTAATGAGTTCCCACGTGATGCTGATGCTGCAGATCTGGGGACCATGATTTGAGAACCTGCTCTCAGGAAACAAGTACTTGGGAGAGGAGAGGAGAGCGAGTGTGGATTGAGTACAGAAGCCCACTGGTAAGGCACAGTTGATTAGCTGGTACCATAGGTAGTGCCACTTTTTAAATCTGTTCTCCAGTGCACCGCTAATGGTTTTTAACTAGCAATGTGTTTTGGATGAACCACACTGGCCAGGGTTTTGCCACCACTCAAGGAAGGGTGGCAAGAGGCAGGGGAACAGAGTTCTCTACAGGCCTGTGGAAGACAAACAGGACGTAATACAGCAGGGTGCATCCAGGGACTCCAAATCAATGAGCAGACGTGGCGGTCACAGTGGCAGGGGAATGGCTTCAGGGATAAGAAGGTGACAGTAGGCTGGCCTATTCCCACACTCGTGCTCGTACTCAAGTGCTGCTCTCAGGAGCAGAAGTTCTCAACAGAATCAGCTGGAAAGCCTTTTCTAGGTACACATGTCTGGGCCCAGCCCTGGAGATGGTGAGCAGGGCTCCTCAGCTGATTCTGCCACGAACCCCCTTCTTGAAATTAAGGAAAGTTTTTCTGCAGCCTCCATGGTTGTTTCCCCTACTTACAAGTAAGCAGAGTGCAAAGCCAACCTCTTTGAAAATGCAAAACTCCTGCACTTATTGTTTCTTGTCACTTCATTACTACAGGACTTGAGTGTCTCAGATTCAAGGGTGCCCACTTAAAATGCAAGTGGCCTTCAGAGAAGGTAGCTGTCCACAAAGAGAGCCGGGTGCCTCGGTAAGCGCCTTTTCACTGGTGAAGTTCTAGATAACTCTGACTGTGCTGGTCAGGAAGGGAGACGTGGGGATGCCTGTCCAGCATCAAGTGTAGCCTATCAAGATGGTGCCTCAGTTCCTCTAACATGGTTTAGGCTGGTGGCTCCCAATATGTGATCTCTGGAAGCGTAGGTATTTCTTTTGACCTGGAGTCACTGTGAAAAAATTACTGAAATATGAAGGGTGCCATGAACTGAGAAAGTTAGGAATCTCTGTTTTCTAGAATCACTGACCCCAGGAGGAGGTATATTTTGGCTGTACACTTTCTGGTCAGAATCATACATTTAAGCCAGCACATTTAAGGAATTGTACATTCTAAATTTGACTTAAACGTCGGGGGAAAAAACTCTAAGAATATTGTAACTACATGAATCTTTTAGGGGCGTCTTTTCTTTCTTACCTTCCTACGTACTCAGTTTCTTGACTCAACCCATAACTAAGGTCCCTGTGATTTTTTTAAAAATAGCAACCTAAATTCTCATTTAATGCCCCAGCCCTTTCTTCATGATTTAAACCTAATGGATTAATTCTTATAAATTTGAACTAATAATTGCTCAGTACGTTCTCAAAACTCACCTTTCGAATAGATTGTTTAAAGACAGAATCGAGGTTGTGTGTGTGCTGTGCTATGGGCATGATGCCTCACGGGAAACCACTGAATCTGCCAATAAAATTAGCCGAAAGGACCTCCATCAAACAAGAACCCCATGAAGGAGAACATGGAGGCCGTGTAAAGTTTATGAAGTATATTTCTGTGGGAACACCGCACTGTAGCCGTCCTCCCCCACCCACCGTTTGGCATTGAAGAAGTAGTAAACAATTTTAACTATATTTATTAGGAGAATTTTCTTTTCATCTTCAACGGATTTTAGGGGCAAAGCGGTCTCCCCAACACCTCCTTAGGAAGGTTATTCTTTTTCTCCCAGGGTTAAAAATCTACAAGGGGCTCACTGCGGATTCCAGAGGCAGCAGAGCATGAGCTCATCTGGGAGATGCCATCTCCCTGGGACACAGACGATACCTCTGTCAAGTGGTCACTAGTAGAGTCTTTTCCTAGAATCTGTCTGGGGTCTGGGGCAGAGAATGGGTTCTCGTTTGTTGTTGTCCTATTCATCATCAAAAACTTTGAAGAAATTAGTAATAAATCATTTGCTTCAGTCCGAATGTCTTGTTTTCACATTCTTGTTTGTTGCTGTTCACGAATGTGTCTCAGTGAGTCGCCTAACCACAATTATATATTCAGGCATCTGGTGGTTCTGCGTGGTATCCTCATCTCTCAGGAGTTTTTAGTTCCCCTGACGTGATGAATGCTTTTCCAGTCCCTTCAACACACGCCCGCACGCAGGCACGCACGCACGCATACACGCACGCACTTTATTTTCTTTGGCACTGGGAAGCTACCCTACTCTCCACCAGGTGTCAGTAGAGTCAGTTTTAACTGCTTGCTTTGGCCAACAGGGCGTCTGTTGAAGTTGTTTCTCCTGCTGCGTCAGACGTTTCCTCAAACCACCCATCTGTTTCCTCTTAAGAGCCTACTTCCATTTCTTAGAAGCATTTGGAGATGACAGTCCACCTGTAGAGAAAGGTAGCTACGAGGAAAATGCGCTATAAACATAGCCGGCGGCCAGGTTGATCCTTTCAGAGTTGGCCTCATAAAACTTTTACTGGCTGGTTTTTTCTTGACTTTTCTATCACTATAACATGTGGCTAGAAATTGTTCCAAATTTAAGTCAGTGTGACAAGAAATTAAATGTAGCAGATAATTTTCGATTCACAAGGGGCTTTTTTGTTTGTTTTAAAGCCCACTCTGACCCCAAGAACCCCACTCCTACCACTGCTGACCTAGTCCTCAAAGCAGAAAGAGGATTTTACTCAGCTGTAGACCTAGAACCTAGCACATGAGGATGGAAGACTTCTACCATGTGTCAAATGTGCTTATCCAGCAAGACTCTTGACTGTTAACATCCCCCGTGTCATTCTGTTGGTGAGTGGCAGGGCCCATGCTCTTTCCATGCCATGGTGACTGCTTGGGAGAGAGAAGGAAAAAGAGAAAGGTACAGAGATTTGGCGTGGACATTGGTCAAAATGAAGAGTAGAAATGAGCCCCGGAATGAGGTTGCTGATCTTGAATTAAAAGGCATGAGTGGGGTGGAAGTTAAGGCTAATCATTGTACCAAGACAAAAAAATCAGCCACAGCACATTCAGCTCAATTTCAACCACAGATCTTGGTTGTATTGTCTCACTCCCTGAAGGTGAAATACTTACAGTGACTGTTGAAAATATGAAATGAAAATTATAACTTTGCCATTCAGTAGTCATTTGCTGATGTCTCTCGTGTGGGGCCCTAGTCTCCCGCCACGCCCGGCAGACAAATTCTGACCCTGCCTTCTGCTCTGAGAGGTGATCCACTAGGACAACACCTGGGCCACAGCACAAGACAGAGCCACTCCCATTTCCCCACATCTTTATTAACTAGCTCAGAGTCTTATATTCCGTCTTAACCAGCCCCATCCCCAGTCTAACTATGCTGGTTTTAAAAAAAAAAATTTTTCATACTGATTTTTTTATACTACACTCCCAAATAAGGTTAGTTTCAGCAAGTGGAAAAGATAGATCACAGTGTGCTATGAGTTGAATAGACCTTGCCTCTGTTCTCTTCCATTTGAGTTCTTAACTCATTACTAACATCAGAAATTAAACCATTACATATTCACTTCACTGGGTCCTATTTACTATCAAAATGCAAAGACCTCAGGGAAGGACAAGTAAGACTGCATTTAGGATGCTTTAGAATTGGGGACAAACTAATCTGTGTACCAGACCGTCCTTGCTCCCCCTAACAAATTTAAATCAACATGAAAGGTAACCTTGAAAGGGAAAAAAATTCACAAAGGTAGAATTCAGTCTGGGAAGAGGAGAACGGCAGAGGGGAGAGGAGCAATTCCACCTCCATTTTATCTCGGTAATGATGGGGTCTAGGGAAGTGGGCTTCTGTGCCATTATGAGTCTTTAAACCACCTCAGGGCACCTCAAAGTGGAGGCCAAATAATAGCCCCAATTTCCCACATCTTAGGGATGACTGAGGCTGGCCAGGAGATGAGTAAATCATAGTAACAGTGACTGTAATAATGAATAAATCTTCCAGTGCTTTATATTGGTGTCCTACTTTTAAATTTACAAAGCATTTTTATATTCCCTTGGTCCTCAGCACAACCTCAAGGGCAAGAATTATGATTTCACTTTACAGATGAGGCTCGGAGAATAAAGGAACCTGTTGAGACAGCCACACTGCTAAGCAGAGACTCAAGACCATCTGGAATGACTCCCAGTCCAGGAGTCTTTCCTCCTTATCTGGGATTGAACTTATTCTTAAAAATGTTTCCCACGAGTCTGAGTGAAAGGTTTGATGTGAATGGGCCCTTCCCTATGAGGGGAAGAGGATAGAAGAGGAAAATCCAGGAAGAAGAGTACTTTTCAAAGTGGGGCAAGAGGTGCCCGACAGAGAGCCACAACTTCATTGCCCTCCTAGCGTGGGGTGCAGCCCGCTCTGAGAGGGCAGCCATTTGCCTTTGCCCAGCTGTATTTCCAGATGCCACAGACAGGGCAGTGGCAAGGCCAAAGGGGGGACAGGGTGGGGCAAGGGGCTCTCCCCCTCCCGTAAACTCCGGCAGTGCCCAAGGCCCCACAACACCAAATAAACTTAGGAAAAACAGTTGCTTGCCATGTAAACACAACTTCAAGACACATCCCCAGGGCCAACCTGGTGGCATAGTGGTTAAGTTCATGCTCTCTGCTTCAGAGTCCCAGGGTACATGGGTTGGATCCCAGCATGCACCTGCACACCACTCATCAAGCCATGCTGTGGCAGCGTCCCACATACAAAATAGAGGAAGATTGGCACAGGTGTTAGCTAAGCAACAATCTTCCTCAAGCAAAAAGAGGAGGATTGGCAATGGCTGTTGTCTCAGGGCCCATCTTACTCACTAAAAAAAAAAGACACATCCCCAAGCTATGCCCTCCACTCATATCACCACAACCCCTGTAATCCTTCTATTTAGGAAGTGTAGAGCGTCCATGTTTGCTCAGTGCCAGGGTGGGTCTGTCCTCCTCTGAGAGCCCTCCTGGTGTTAATGGTCTCACCTTAAAATCTGTAACTGCCTAACTCTTGAGCATCTGACCTTTTAAACTCGACCAAGAGATTTGCCTATGAAAGTGACCCCCACCCCACCCCCGAGCCCACTCATGGCTTCCTGGGCTGTCCATGAAGCACCTGCTGAAGTGTTAACAGAGAAACCTTACATATGTCACCATTCCAATGATCAGGCCCCGTGATGCCCAGGTACCCTTCCTCCTGAGAGAGCCAAGGAGAAGCAAGCTGAGGAAAATGACCTTGAAAAGGCTGCAAATGCCCTCCTCAGAAAAAGTTGATGTAGAGACGTGAGGAGGATGCAGTTTTCATTTTAGTTGTGTGCAGATAAGCAGTGACTCTCTAGGTCCATATGGAAAGAATTTTCAAGGGGTAATTTTTACAGTTGTCCCTTCAATGTTATAGTTTCTATAGGGAAAAAGGAAATGCAAGGGGACAAAATGTGTGTGGTGTGGGCAAGTGCACTGGAGTTTGACAAGAGGGAGTTGAGGGTGTTCCCTCTGGCCCTAGTCCAGCTTTGCGACCTTGAACACTAAGACAGGAAAATGATCCCATGCAAAGAGGTGCTACCAAAGGGGTTAGCCTCCTGAGGAGTCCTCCTCTGCACTGTGGCAGAGTTATCTTTCTCAAATCAGGTCACTTCCTAAGGACCTTCCATGGCTCCCCATTTCCTACAGGATAAAGTCCAAAGTCCACAGCAAACCTTTCAAGGTTTACATCACCATCTGGCCCCAAACTACATTTGCAGCTTCATTCTTGGCCACTTATTGCCCCCTCCCCACCCCAAATTATATGCCCTGTGCCAAGATGCTGTCCCTTTTGCTCTTTTGTTGTTTGTGAGCCACACTTTGCCTTCCCTGCCTGGAAATATCCTGCCTCATTTTTGAAAGCCGAGCTCAAATGTCACCACTGGGTTCCTTCATACAGATAAAACTAATCACACTCTCCTCAGTGCTTCAAAACTCATCTTTTATCCCCCTTGGTCAGCTTTTCTGCCTGCAAGGTACAGCCTGGTTCTCCACCTAAGCCCCCCAGGGGCAGCAGCTCTGAATAATTCATCTCAAATGATCCAGAGCTTGGGTTGGTGTCTGACGGCATGAACAGGGCAGCTCCAGACCAAATCCATGGGTTGGAGGATTCCTCTTCAGCCTCCAGCCTCATTTCTTGGAAACCCATTTGCCTTCCACCCACAAAGAGATCTACTGCTCCGGTAGGTCCTATTCTCTTTGCCCACGACCAAAAATAGCTCTCCTGTCTCCTTTTCATTCTATGCAATAGATTATACTTATATCAGTTTACATCTTTTCCATGAGCTTTTGCATTTTAACAATGATCAAAGCCCGCAGCCAAAGTTTAATGTGGCATCTACAAATGGGTTGTGCGTATGTGGGTCTGCAAATCCTCTGAAAGTATATGCCAAATCATTTGCCTGTCTTTCAAGGGGAGGGGCCTGCAACTTTGATTATATTCCTTCAGTAGACACGCCCCCCCCAAATGTGTGAGATCCACTAAGCTAAAGGAATGAAGCTTTAGAGGAGAATTTTAAGAGGGAGCAGGGAGTAAGCTTTAGCATGTCCCTGAAACTATATCACACATGGCACCTACTTTGTTGCAGAATAAAGACACTGGTCTTCTCAAGAGAGGCTTAATATGCCCTGAGAACAAAGAGCAGCCCAAAGTAGGGAGAGTGTGCTCCTTTGCCTATAAGATGTGCATCTTCTCCGACCTAAGGTGGAGTAGAGAAAGTCTCCTGTCTCTCAGCAGTCCCCAGCAGCATCTCTCCACCCGTCCTCTGTCTACCGACAAACTTAAATTCTCTTCCACATGACAGCTTCTCAGATAGTTGAAGACCACTCTCTAACCTTCATGTGACTCCTCCCCTTTCTAGGTTACCTGTAACATTTCCTTAAGATGTGGTTTCCATCATCCTGGACAATCTACATGAGACTCTCTCTTAAAATGTAGCAGCCTAAATATAGTCTGGCACTAGTCCTACAGGCTATATTTCTGTCCACACAACCCAAGATAACCTCTGAATTATTAACAGCCACAGTTCACAGAGGGTTGCTTGGAACCAATGTCTTCCAAAGTCCCTGGACCTATTTCCTAAGTCTCCATAATAATTCCATTTACTTTTCAGTTTCAGAGTACTCAATAATAACTTTTCCCTCATTTGTATTTTTAAAATATAAATGCATTTTATGTGTTTAAGAGGTGAATGTCTACTTTTCCATTCTTCCAAGGAGAATGAGTTTTACCTAAGGAACATGGCATTAGACTGAGAATGAGAGAGTGGGCAGCGGAAGGCTCAGCAAGGAGTGATTCTCAGCACCGCCCTCTTGGTACATGGCATCTGTGGCTTGTATTTTTAGCTGCTCCTTGCCAATGGGCTTCACCTTCCCAGCCAGCTTGTAAAATGGATTGTAAATTACTTGAGGGCCACGAGCCTCTGGTCTTAACCTATTTGCGTCTCCGGTGTTTATCCCGGTATTAAATGCTCATATCACATTCATCAACAAGTCTTATATTATTTCTAACTCCTAAATGTCACCAGATTCCTTCCCCATTCTCAGCGCCTCCACTGCCACCACCTGAGTTCTAACCACCTCCCTCTGTCTCCGAGAACTGCCAAACCCCCTGACTGGTCTGCTTTCACACAACAGCCACTGTGAAGCTTTAAAAACTCAAATTAGAGTTTTTGAATGATCAAATTAGATCGTCTTGCTCCCCTGCTTAAGACCTGCATAATTTAAAGGAGTTGCACAGTTTTTCTCTACAAGGCCCATTTCTTGCAGAGTAGTCCATGTGTCTAGGGAACACAATGATGAAATTAAACCTTAAGTCATTACCTGGGGAGAGGCCTATTGAACAGAAGAGCCTTCGAGTCCAGGGTCACCTGTACTGAGAAACCGTTCCAGACAGCCCCAGGCAGAAATGACCTCTCCTTCCTTGGTGTCCCAGTCTGCTCTGAAGAGACACTTAAGCTGAAAGCTGTGTATGTTTTTGCAGTTTTTTAGTGTGATTCTCTCCCTCTGTCAGATTAGAAGCCCCCTGTGGACAGGCTGAAGTGTTGTATCTGGACAAAGCCTGGAGCAATTCTTGAACAGAATAGACCTTCAATCAAGGCCTCTGGACCAGCCAACCAAATAAATTAATGACTCATGTGAAAGGAATATTCTCCATTTCAGTAGCACTTACCTAGGAGACTAAACTGGATACCCTTCTCCTCCTCAGTTGGTGCCGAAATGTTTAAGCTGTCAAAGGGCCTTCAATTTTGAGGGGCCTGGATGGCAGACCCTCACGGCATCTAACTGAAGACTCCTCCCTGCCGATGAGCAGTGGGACCTGTTTTAAGGAATGATATGCAAGCCTGTGACCAGCCCTTCCTCCACAGGAGCTGTCAATCCTTCATTAGCATAGCCACCTCTTTCTAACACCTCACCACCTGACCCCTCCTCCTCACTGACCACTCGGTGGAGCCCTTCTCTGTGTTTGTTTCCTTTCCTGGCAGGTAAAGTAAACTCAGCTTTCTTTCTCTTTAAGTTCTTTGGACTTTGTTTTCTCCGTGTTCCTATGACTGGCTGATGAGCCCCAGGCCCCTGCCATGGCTCTGGAGAGGACCTTCTCTGCTTCCCCTCCTCGGTACAGAGCCCTCTGCTGATCCCACATTGTATTATAGGATAACCAGGAAATGAAGCTCCAGACACCTGCCTACCCTGGAGATTGTTACAAGCTTTCCTTGAATTACATTTTAAAACTCTAGAGCTTGTTGAAGGAAAAGAGCACTAAATACTACTAAACACTAAAGTACTATAGCAATAGTAACACTAATATACTATCACTATTGTAGTAATGGTAATAGTATAGTATAATAATACTAATGCCTAAGTACTATAGTACTAAATAGCATATATGGTACTATAGTGATACAAAAATAGTATACTATTGATGCTATAGTAATGGTGATAGTATAGTAATACTAAAGTACTATAGTACTAGATAGTACCGTATAATACCATAGTGTTAGAAAAATAGTACTAAGTTTTGTAGTGAAAGCAATATTTTTAAAGCCTTAATAAAATTTTTTTCTGCTTCACACACAATACCTTTCTGTAGCTCCTATACCTGTCCAATTGAAATTTTGACAACAAAGATATTTCTAAATTGATGGTGTAGCAAGAACATAACTGGGATGTTGTAGCTTCACCTTAAAGATGACAAAAAGGACACAAAACTGTCCTGACACGTTTGTATCAAATGTTGTATTTTATTATTGGTGTTATCAGTCAAGATTCTTTTGGTTGCAAATGCCAGAAACCTGACTCAAACGAGCTTACGTAAAAACGGGACCCTTTTGCTCAGGAAGGGTTGAGGTATTTGGCCTCAGAGAGAACTGAAAGCAGGGGTTTGAGGCCACCGAATCCTCTTCTCACCTGTTTTCTGTGAATGTCAGATTATTTCTCTTTCTCAACTTCAGACAGGCTTTTTCCATGTGGCTGAGGGAGACATGGCCTCAAACAGTTTTAGAGTTTTAGCGTCTGATAAGTTCTGCCACCAGAGAGGGATTAATAACCTTCCTCCTTCCTTCTTCCTCTCTCTCTCCCTTCCCCCTTCTCTTTTTTCCTCTCTTCAAACATTGTGAAAAAGCATCTTATTAGCCCACCTCAGGTCTTGAACCAATTTGGCCAAAGGTGGAACATTGAGGTTGGCTGAGCTTGAGCCAAGTTCCTCATCAGAACATTCAGGACAAGTGTCATGTGAAAACATGGCAACTTCCATGGGTGGGGAGGGGGAGGTTAAGGGCAGCTTAGTTTCTGTGAAGAGCAACAGATATTCAATACTACAGGTATGATCTGAGCTCTCACCTTATGCTGTCTCAGAACCGGGTTCCTCTGACTCAAAACCCAGCTGGACAGGAGAATAAGGATGGAGCAGAGGGCTTGTGGCTGGTGATCTTGAAATGTTAATCAGTAGCAAGAATGTGTTTTCCTAGTAGTTAATATTCATCTCTTCTATCAGATGCCAATTCAAGTAGCTTATACCATGTCATATCAATTGTCATTAATTTTATTTTGTTCAGTTTTTCAACATATATTTGTTGAGTAATTATTATGTATCTGACATGCTGCTCAATGTGCCAGATATAAAAATGACAAAGACATAGTCTCTGCTACAAAGAGGTTACAGTCTACTGGGAAAGGCAGCCATGTAAATGTGTAGTTACCACAGGTGTGACGAGAACTACAATCAAGGTGTGAATTCAATGCTGCGGTATTAGATGTAGAGACAGGGAATGCACGGCCATATATAAACCCGTGTTGTAAACAAAATTTACATACATATTCTTCCACATACTTCCCTTTCTCCAACCAGTTATTTAAAATCAAGATGTTTCCTCTCTCAGCCAATGGCTTTTGTGTGCGCAGCACATTATGGTTTACCCAGCATTTTCACTCACATCGTCTTTAAACCTCAGAAACATCAGCCCTGTGAAGAGAGTAGAGCAAGTATTATTTTCCCCATTTTACACATGAAGAAATGGAGATTCCAGTGCTTTGAAATTACTTGTCATGATCCCACAGCTAGTATGTGACAGTACTGATGCTCGAACCTGTGCCTTGGGCTTCTGTGCTATTCCTAAGCCACCATGCTTACCACTGCCTACCCATGAAAGGAGAAGATCCTTCTAGAAAAAGAAACCTCTTGATCTGTGCCCAGCAGTATGCTGAAGGCCTCTGACCCGTGTTCATCAGCCATCTGGACCATCCATCTGTGTGTGTCCTTCAACATTCTTCCCTCTGTCAGGACACCTCTGGGCACTGACGCCCACTGTCCCCGGCTGGGGCCAGGCTGACTGCTGCTCTGGGATGGCATTGATCTAGTGGTGAGGGGGAGGAGGTTAGCCCTGACTGAGGGAAAGTCACACATAGGAAGATGAGAATTTGGATTCCGTTCTCCAGAACATTGTCTCTAAAACTTTAAAGTGCACGTGGATCACCTGTGGGTCTTGTCCAAATGCAGATTTGATTGAGTAGGTTTCAGGTGCGACCCACATTTTCTATTTCTAACAAGATCCCAGGCAATGCTGAGACTGCTGGTCCACAGACCACACTTTGAGAAGCAAGAATCTAGATTGAAGACACTAATATCTCTTAGCCACTCCTGGGAAAATAGCAAGTCAGTGCACTGGTAGCTTTCTTAAACACTTGAGATGGAAAAATAGGCATGTGATCTTAAATAAAATATTATTTAGAAAACATAGTTATAGAAGGAACCCTGAGATTAAAGTTAAAATGTCTTGTAAACTTACACACATCACATAGTCCACCTATGCTTCAATTTTCCCAGTTCTGACTGGAGGGTAACAGATTGCCTCAAGCTAATTAATGCATGCGATATTGTTTGGAACAAAAACATTATGGAAAATACAGGTTATAACCTGTGGTATTTTTTGTTGTCTTTTTCTTTGTAGGAGATATCAGTGAAAAAAAGGGTCCAGAATGATTACTAACCTATGACTCCCAACAGTATGACAGGTACCTATTTTTTTTTATTTTATTTGTGTGTCTCCATTTTTGTTCCACCTAAAGAGAAATGTAGGGTTCCTAAAAGACCGGTTTGAGAGTCTTAGCAACAATTATTTCCAAACCAACAAGTGTTATTACATGCAAATACATCCTGTGAACACATCCCTGCGAATGTGCTCCCATCTTCTTCAGGAACTGTGAGATGCATCATCCCCAGAAACATAATGGGGAGGAAATAGTAATTCACAGCAAAAGACTAGTTTTTAGCCATTCTAAGATCACCCTCACACTCTAAATACATTTACTTTTTATATTCATTCAGATCAATATAACAAATGGCCCTATATGCTTAGTGACACAGAGTACAGGGATCTTCGCAAAAATGGGCTGTTTATTCCATTCAGCAGTAGAGTCACAATGGAATATGATTAAATCACAAGGTAAAGTGAGCTAGAAACTCTTAGCGAGGGACAAAGGAGAGATAGAATGACCCCCAAGGAACTTAAGTTTGCAACAGTGCAAATTCTTTGTGTAACACGTTAAACAGGGGTTGTAAACTCAAAGGCCCTAAGGGCCGGGCAGATAACACCAATGCCTGAAACAGGTTGGGTGTAAGGAAAAACAAATGAACAAAACTGGAGAACTCAGGTTTCCTCCGAAGAGAGGCCGTTCCTCCACTCTAGGCAATCACTCACAAGCAGGAATGAAGCCCAGGGCGCCCAGAGATTTGAATTTTCAAGAGAAGTTGGAAATCTAGGTTTTAAATGAAATATCCCCATTTGTAAAGTTTAGCGATTAACTTATAAAAGACTCATGGGCCAGTCAAAATATGTCTGCTGACTTGAATCAACCCATGGGCTGCGAGTTTACACCTCTGCTATCTCCCTTCCAGCCTAACACGAGCCCATGACTGTCCTTTTGGTTACCATGGCAGAGGGCAGGCACCCATCGACCTCTGCGTGTCATGGGTACAGCCTGACCTTTGATAATCCATTCATATGACCTCCTCATCCAGTGACAAACTAAACGTGCAGGACGGTTCCTCCAAGAATCTGTCCACAGTAGACCTGAGAAACCTAAAAGTTGCTTCTCAGCCTTCTGAAAATTTGGAAGCCTCCCAATGACCATAACACTGCATCACCCAGCATCACTGCCCTGCCTTTCTACCCACTGATGGTTAAGCTCCTGGTGCAGCAGAAAGATAAGAGTGCCTGGGCAAACCAGAATGATTCACATCTGTAGGAAATGAGGGCCTCGGAATCACATCTTACCTTCTCCTCATCTGATTGCTCATTAACAGGCACAAACCATGCCCACTTCCATTTCCGTTCTATTGCCAACTCAGCCAAAATTCTTCCCCACTTAAACCTCACTGCTTCTGTGTCATAAACCTGCTCATTCAGTGGAAAATTGGTACAGATCAGATCAGCCTCAGCTATAGCCTCTGGGTTTGTTCTCCTATGAATGGGAATCTGGACCAGAAGGTGTCAAGGCATAAGTCTTAGCAGGTGCAGGTGTATGTGAGCACACAGATATCATACCGCATTAGCCATACTGCAAAACCCAGGGCAAGTGTCCTCCTCTGATAAAGGAGAGTGTGGGGTCAAGTTCTACTCAAGAGTGGCTTGGCACTCCATGATAATTTTCCCATGTGAAAAAGCCTCCAAGGGCCGGCCTGGTGGTGTAGTGCTTAAGTTCACGTGCTCTGCTTCTGCGGCCCAGGGTTCACCAGTTCGGATCCCAGGTGTGGACCTAGCACCACTTATCAAGCCATGCTATGGCAAGCATCCCACATATAAAATAGAGGAAGATGGGCACAGGGCCCATCTTCCTCAGCAAAAAGAGGAGGATTGGCAACGGATGTTAGCTCAGGGCCAATCTTCCTCAAAAAAAAATAATAATAATAAAAATTTTGAAAAAAAGAAAAAGCCTCCGAAGATCCAGTCTCAAAAAACATACCCTCCTGAGACCTGAAAGTGGCAAAACGTGGTTTAAAAGTGGGTAATCCGGTGGTTTTTGCTTGCTATGAGGTTGGTGCTAGATAAAGTGTAGTGGTGACCATCCAGCCCAGGTTCCTGTAGAGCAAGGGTCAGCAAGATTTTTTTGTAAAGGGCCAGATAGTAAATATCTCTGGCTTTGCAGACTACTCAATTCTGCCGTTGTAGCAAGAAAAGCCATGGACTATGCATAAACAAATGGGATCAGATGTGTTTCAAGAAAACCTTATTCACAAAACAGGCAGCAGGCCAGCTTTGGCCCTAGAACCATAGTTTACTGACCCTCGTTCTGGAGTCTGAAGTAGTTCAGACCTTCTTATTGTGGAGCAGATCCCCCAAGGCCCAGTCAGCTCGTCTCCAGGGCTGAGCCAGCCTTTCAGCTGATCCTGTGGAAGCTAGGATGCTTTCCCTGCAAGCTGAGCTGGAACCCCAGGTGCCTCTCAGTGGAGGAGGGAGTCTTCGCTTCCCAGCATTTGCTTCATAGTGTGGAAGCTAACGGTAGTTCTATTTTCAAAAGAAATCTATTCCATACACACATATGCTCAGGATATGTTAATGGGCTCAGCTGAGAAAATCATGGCTTTAGACTTCCTTGTTTGTGGACGAAATAAAACAGTGTCCTTTTCCCCTCTCTCTTGGCTATGATCTCGGGCTACGTGTTTATTTTAAGAAGCCTAAAGGGAGACCATAATAAAGTTGTAAGCCATCGGAACCAAGTGCTTGCTTTGGGAACATAATTTAAAGGGCAAATATGCATATTTTCTTCTTTGAAACACGTAATAGGTAATATTGCTGTTATGCAATACAAGAAATGAATTAACCTTTATAAAAAGAAAACCACTTTTTAAACGAACAGGAGTAAGAACATGGAATCTGTTTTCCTAAAACCAAGCAGACCAGCATTTTCAGATAAAAGATCCACGCTGTTGGTATGCAGGCTCTTTCAGCCAGTGCGCTTATTAAATTCATATATTTTGGATTAACTCAAATGGAAAATTGTTTCTTTTCTGGCATTATTTAGTATCAACTAGAATGGAGTCAGGTCTTGCCAAAATTTTCTCACTGCTTTACTCCACCTAATTCAAAATTAGGACTTTTTGAAATCACTTGTTGAAAAATTCTGATTCTTAAAGAGGGAAGTAAGAAAGTGATTTAATAGTCTGGAATTAAGCGCTGCTTCCTAGGTAATCTGAGGGGAATTCTGCTAACAGTTATAGCATTATAATGAGTTCTACTTTGCATAAAACCATGATTTGCAGCATAAGGGAGTTTGTTCTAAGATATGAATACCTAAAATGTTAAATACCAGAGTTAAAGGCTTTCAGCCTTGGTTGAAAAGGAAACTAAGAACGCAGGCTCCCCTAACTGTGCCTGAAGAGGTAGAAACAAGAATCTACTGTTTGCTCTGAACTTGGCTTTAGAAATTAGGATACTACATAAAGTCACACTATTATGAATCTTTCCATGTGAATAAAATATTCCTTATTCAGTCACTTAACGTGCACCTCTTTTTGGTGACCTACTTGTTCATTTAAGTGTTCTGTTGTGATATTTGCCCTTTTCTTTTTCTTCTCAAGGCATTATTATTGAGTGTGTCCCAGGTACCAGGGGAAGGATGTTGGCAAGGATGTGACAGGAGCTTTCGGCTGTTGCCCCAGTGTTTTGATTGTGTGGTCTTCAGATTGTTCGTTTGCTTGTTTGGGGATGCGGTCATCTGTTAAGCAAAATGAAGGATCACATAGGTTTGTTTTTTTTTAATTTACATTTCTCATTACTCCTGAAGTTGAGGTCTTTCACATGTCTATTGGCCACTTGCATTTCTTCATCTGTAACTCACTTGTTCATTTTTATTGTCCACTTGATCATTGTGGCTTTTATAAGTTTTCTCATTATTTGTGGAAGCGATTTATCATATGTAGAGGATAGTAACTAAGCAAATCACCTAATCTCTCTAGATCTTGAATTCCGTATCAATTAAATGAGGCAGATGAACCAGTCAGTTCATCTCTAGTTTCCCTCCACTTTTAAGATTAGATTATCTATACTTCAAATTTGAACGTTTATAAAACACTTTTTCATAAAGTAAAGCATAGGTACATTGATGGTTGGGTGTAAAGACAAGGGGAACCCTGGAGCAATGTATTTTGTGTTTTGAGACTGTCCTAATGAACAAGTTTTCCAGCGTCAAACAAAACATTTAAGTTGGAAAAACTCAATATTTTACTGTAAAGCCCAGGTCATTTTTCAAAGGTGACTCTCCAGGTGTTCTTTAGGCTTTTCAACTGCTCCTTAATAATCATTTCATTCCTTCAGAAAGAGAATCACAGTTGTGCTAATGTCCTACAACCTAACAGAATGTCTTTTCACGGAGTCAGAAGGTTGTTGACTGCAAAATAATGACGCCGCTCAAAGATAACTAATGTTAACAGTGTACATATCGCTAACATTTCCCATTGTCAATAAACGCTCTTCAGATGGGATTTTGCCCATGGCTGCTGAATAATCCATCATACAGTGATACCGTACCTGCTTGTCAGACTTTTAATATACTGTTATTTAAATAATGTTATAATGAACTGCATTGTACATAATTTTGCACCTCTGATTATTTCCTCAGGATAAAATTCTACTGAGTAAAAGAAAATGCCAGGTCAAAGGGAGTGAACATCTTTAAAAACCTTTTCTCTTCCAAATTGTAACTAGATTAGTGAACTAACTGACACACCCACCAGCAGTGCAGCAGCCATTTAATCATACACCCTCCAACTTTGGGATTTTTTGGTAGTTAGTTTGCTTATTTTTGAGGAAGCTATTTATTAGGCAAGATTTTATCACAGCTTTTCAAAACTTTACTTTTTTCTCACTGATAATGAATTTGACTACACAGGCACACACATTGATTGGCCCCTTAAAGGTCTTCTTTTGTAACTTACCTGTTCATTTGACTTTTCTGTTGTGCTATTTGTCTTTTTCATACAATTTATATATTAAGGAATTAATTCACTGTCTATCATGATACAAAGATTTTTCCCATTTTGGTATATAGCTCTTCTTTTTGTGTATGGAAATATTTGACCTTTTTAAATTTTCCTTCTCTTGAAATAATTCCAAACTAACAGAAAAGCTGCAAGATTAGTTCAAAGAATTCCCAGCTAGCCTCTACCCAGAGTCCTCATGTGTTAACATTTTATCACATTTGCTTAATTATTTTCTCTCTTTCTATTTCACCTTTATAATTCTTGACCCATTTACAAGTAAGTGTAAACATAATGGTATGGCATTTTTTGAAACAAAAGTTTTTAGTTTATATATAGTGAGCTCTATTGAGGTGTCATTTTATTATTTATGTCTTTGTTGTTGATCTTAGAAATATCCTCTGGTCAGTTCTGAGAGACAGCTCAGTGGGTTCTTTGCGATGAGTTAGCACCTCTATTTCAACACATAGTTCTTTAATTAGACCCAGGAATGCCTGGTTAAAGTTGAAGATTTTCTCCACTTTTTTCCAACCCTTTTATGCACCAACCATCCAACCCAAGTACCCTCGCCCTAGCCTTTGAGGGCAGGAAGGGAAAACCTGAGCGTGCTGGAGGTGCTTCTGTCCCTTCTTCCAAGGTAGGACAGCCAAATCCCAGGTCTTGGTACTGCTTAGCCCTGCAGAGGACGTCACCGCAGAAGCCAGACATGGCGCTCTGCTTCCTTTCCCACGTTGCTCCAGGCGCTGGGAGGGTTTATATTGATTTATACACTCTTGGCGTAATTACTCTGAAAGGGCATCTGGAGGCTTATTTGACTTTCTTCCGAATTCCTGTTTCCCCAGTTGTGGCCAAAAATAAAATGTGGCCTTGGATTTCATAGAGCTGTCCATGCACGTGACAAATGTTGCCACAGATAGTTTTGGAGAAAGACAATATCAGCCTACCCAAATAGCTCACTCTGCTGTTGGTAGAGCCAATTACAAAAAGGAACTTGGGTTTTATTTCTTGGGTGTTTAACCACACGAAGCCATGGGACCCTTTTGGCTCCCTTCTCAGCATGGTGTCATTCTAAAAGAAACAAAAACCTCCCTGCAAATAGGCTGGAAAGGAGACCTCAGTCTTCCCTGAAATGCCTCGAGGGCAGACGGGAGGCTGCTACACACAAGGAACAGAAAATCTCTTAATTCCTCCTCAGGCGTCTCTCCCACGGATCACTCCTCACCGTAACTGCTGAGATCTCATATTATTTTCTCCCTCTCTCACTGAAAGCTAAAAATCCTGGTGTGTTGCCAGTGCACACACTGCTGCCCCTCCCCACTCCCGTCAGGATTCTCCTCCTTCTTCTCCTCCCTACCCCCACCCCTTAACTCCACCTGCCATTTCCTTTGAAGATTATGGGCCCCTTCTCTCCACCTCTCCCATTTGCATCCCCTTTTAAGACCTCACTCAACAAAATAAACAGATCTTCCTTTCCAAGAAACTCACCTTAGAAAGCATGGGAAAGGAAAACCATAAAAGCTTATAATTTGCATTCCCCCGCCCATCACACACAAATTGGTAGAAGACAGTGAAAGTCACTCCATGATGTCCAATCTGGGGAAGAGAGCAGACCAGCATCTCAGTTCAAGATTTTCTCCAGTTTCTACAATAACAAGGGGGAAATCAAGAGAACCACAAAAAAAAGGGAATTTCTGTGCAGCTAACACACCATTCTTTCCCTTAACACAAAAGCAAATACTTCTTTTTTCCTCGGAAAACAGAAGGAACAGTGACTCTTTGTGCCGTACGCGAATGGGTAAAGGATGCCAGACATTGCTGTAGAGTGTACCTAGAGAAAAATTGGCCCTCCTGTACTCCAGTCATCTCTGTCCCTCTCACATCCCTCACCTCTTTAGCTTCTTGAACTTCTCTTGGAAGAGAAACTTCCTACTGAAAAGTATAGGACTTTCTGAAAGAGACCAAATTAATGAAATCTCCCCAAATCCAGTCAGATTAGTGAAAATCTTCCCTCAAAACTCCTGGGGCCTCTAAGACAGTTGCTTCTAGAACAACTTCACTATCCAAAATTAAGCTGCAGCCAAGTGATCAGGACGTTGAAATGTCAAAAGGACAAGGCTTTACAGAGAGCAAAAGGTGGGAGCACAAGAGTAAAGAACAAAACATTTCTTTATCAACAACCCCTGGGGGCCGGCCTAGTGGCAGAGTGGTTAAATTCACACGTTCTGCTTCGGTGGCCCGGGGTTCGCCAGTCCAGATCCCTGGTCTGGACCTACACACCGCTTGTCAAGCCATGCTGACAGACGTCCCACATAGAAAATAGAGGAAGATGGGCACGGATGTTGGCTCAGGGCCAGTCTTCCTCAGCAAAAAGAGGAGGATTGGTGGCAGATGTTAGCTCAGGGCTAATCTTCCTCAAAAAAAAAAACCCAACCCCTATATTTTTCCCAGAAGCCACCCTTTACAATGTTTGGCTTCTCCTAGACCCCTACCCATAGCCCCATTGTCTTTGACCCCACCCAACCTCCATTGTCACCACCACCACCACCAAAACCACTACCACCATCATCATCACCATTATTATCGTCAATCACCACATCACACCATCACCATTCTGACAAACTCATCTCTACCTCCTTCGAGTCTGCTCAGAGAGTTGCCCAGCACATCTCTACTTGACTTCTACTAAGAGTCACAAATAACAGCCGTAACCTAACAGGGTTCTGTTATGTCAGAACATATCTTCCTCTCTATTCTCCTAATATGACTGAATTCCACAACAGTTGCACATGTGTAGGTGCAAAGTTCTTTAAAAGAATTGAAAATAATTTTTCCCAACAAAAATTTAGTCCCTAATCAATATGTGATGTTATTTTGTTTGCAGTGAGCCAAGAGTTATTTTTCTATGCCACCACCACCTGCCCCTGCTCCCAACTGAAAAGCCCCAGGATTGTGTTTTCTCCATCTTGGCTGTTCTTTCAAGTCTTGGCCATGAAGACATTCTCACTCTAGAATTTGGCTGTGCTGTAGAAGGGAAACTAGTGTGGAAGTCCAACGCTCCAAGCCTGTAGAGTGCACACCATGCATTCCTGTCTTGGTACTAGAGCTAAGCTAAGATTCATTCTCTCCAATCCTCACATCTTACACGTCAGCAAGCAAAGGCCAGCATGGTGAAGTGACTTGCCCAAGGTCTCCAAGCAGACTGTTGAGTGTTTGGACCATCAGTTCCCAAAACTTAGGAAACTGTGAGTTCAATGACTTTAAATAGTGACCGTGTCCATTTTTTTGTTCTTAACTAAAGTTCTTAGTCTTTACCATGCTAATGTGTATACCGAAACTCCAAGGAACGTGGATTAGGCAGTCTTCTCTCAATTTATTAAAGCAGAACCCCTTCTTTAGTGGAGGACCTAGCCTTGTCCTGCTCAAATTTCCCTGCACATTAGAATCACCCTGGGAGCTTTCTTAAATCCTGATCTCACACCACCCCAGACCAGTTAAATCGGAATCTCTAGGTGTGGATCCAAGACTCAGTATTCCTTGAAAACTGTCCAGGTGATTCTCAAGTACAACCCAGCCTGAGAACCACAATCTGGACACAGTGGTTCTCAGCCCAGGCTGCCCATTACACTCACCGGCCGAGCTCTTTAAAAGTACCAGTGCCTATGCCCCACCCCGAGAGATTCCAGTTGAGTTGGTCTAGGGTGGAACCTCTGACGTCTTTGTTTTTTTAACTCCTCAAGTTTTTGTAATGTGTATCTAGTGTTGAGAAAAGAGCATTCATTCTCAAACTTGGTGTTGAGTTATTAGAATCACTGAAAGATTTGGCTAAACGAAAGGCAACCAAGCTCTAGTCTACCATCTTACCTAATGACAAGTGCCTGGGCTCCTGGGTGCCACCTTAGCTCTCCAGGTGATTCTGATACACGCAGAAGTTTGAAAACCACTGATCTAGAGGGGGTTTTTTTCTATATTGAATGTGTTTTGGGAAGTGTTCATTTTCTAACATTCATTCTAACATTTCATCTGAGTACCCACAAAAGACATCTAAAATATTGCTGTTAATCTAGACCTATCCTGGCTAAGGGTGACACACTGAAATGTAATTAATGATGCTTTACTCTCATTGACTATGTGGGTGTACATTGTTACTTTCACCCACAAATGACAGACTCACAGTTCCTGCAACCGTGCACTTAGCTGGTGGACTTCAGCATTTTCGTTTACCTAAAAGGTCCACCAGGGTAGCAACCTCTTCAGTTCAAATGATCATAAAGTCCTTCAGAAATGCACTCCAAGGGCAGCATTTTTCCTTGAAGAAATGGAGTGTTCATGAGGAAACTTGTTTCTCTATTGTGCAAATTCTTTGTAAATAATTCTCTTAGACACTGAGCTTAGAATATCATCCCATGTTTCTTTCTTTTTATTATTTTTTTTCAGGTGTACATCGTAATATATTTCAAATTCTGTGTAGATTACATCAATTACACCCAAAGACTAATTACAATCCACCATGTTTCTTTAATGGGCAGTTTCAAATTGTGTGGTGCTTTTGGTTATGGGACAAATTATTTTCCTTAGAGGGTTTTAGCGTTTTTGTTTTTGTTTTATTTTTCATAAATTAAATGACTTCCAAATTTGGCCTCGAATGAATATAGCTCTCTGGTGAGCAGTACCCACAGGGTTGTAGTTCTCAGTCTGGGCTACACATTTGACTCACTTGGGGAGCTTTTAAAAATCCCAATGCTGAGGGGCGTAGTGGTTAAGTTCATGCATTCTGCTTCACTGGCCCAGGGTTGGCAGGTTCGGATCCTGTGCACAGACCTAGCGCCACTTGTCAAGCCACGCTATGGTGGCATCCCACATAAAATTGAGGAAGATTGTCACAAATGTTAGCTCAGCAACAATCTTCCTCACAAAAGAAGAAAAAAATCCCAATGCTGAACGTTGCTCAAAGAATTGTAGTGAAGATATAAGATTTATATTAATCGTTTAACACAAAGTGTGGCAAATTGGGGCACAACATAGAATAGGGAGTACCTAGTACGTAGTAGGTATTCACCAATGTTAATTTAATTGTGAGAAATGGCCCATAGAATTACTGAACTACAATGGAAAAAAAACAGATGTAAATGAATATTTGTAATTTTTTTTAAAGTTTGTTTTGCAGATAAGCTTACATTTTAGAGCTTTGCTTAGCTCATTCCCATAATTCATGTTTTCTCTTCAGTGTCACAATCAAGTTCAGCCATCCTATTTAGTAGTTCCTGAAAGAATTTTCTGTACAGCTTGAGACCTTTTCTCTTTCTAAAAACTGGGAGACAAGAAATGCCTTTGTTTTCTTTATTATTTTATGGAAATATACTTTTTAATGAAGTAGTAACCTAAGCATAACATTTGAAGCAAACAATTCATGTGAAAGGAAGTAGATAATTTTAAATACGATCTCTTCCTTTCTGTAACCCCCGATAAAATGAGCATCTTAAAACACTTGCTGGTATTATTATTACCTCATTTTTTAATAGGCGTAAGTTCCTATGCCAGGCAAGGCAAAGAGACCATACTACACAGTATCTTCCTGGATGCTCTGGACTCCCCGCGATGTAGGATGCAGCATGATGTAATCACATGAGGTGGGAAGTGATCGCAAAATGGCAGAGGGATACATATAAAAAGAAGTTAAAAAGAAAAGAAGAAAAAAGAAAGCACTGGTTTCCCATCATTAGATTTTATTCTACTTGTATAGTGTCAATTGTGGTTCCCATTTTTCTGCCAAGACCTTCTTGTTACTCCCCCCAATGCCACACCTCCCTTGAACCCTGTGTTTTCAAACATTTTACCTGCCAAACTGCATTTATTAAGTAATAGAATTCACTGCCTATTTTTAGTAGTCAAAAACATATATAGTCTCATCTGTTTGATGAGCAGGATGAAACGACCAACGTTCCCACACTACACAGAGACATAGAAAACTTTCTAAATATTTTTCCAAAACCAGAAGGCATAAGATTTTTCATGAACGTGGCATAGACTGCTTCATATTACTATATAATTTCTCTTGGGCCTTTTCAAACTTTTAAATTGCTCATAGTTTCCCGCAATACTACTTTTATGAACCTCAAGTGAAGAGCTATTTGAATAAGAAAATTCTGAATGTTCTGTGTTACCATTTTTCTCAACTCTAAGTAGGAATTATGCTCCTATACTATTTAGCTAAATAGAACTATAAATGAAGCCATCAGAATACCAATTGCTGCTGGCACTACCTTTAATCAAAAAAGTCTTTCAGTATTATTATAAAATCATTCTTCAAAGATTAAGTTTATGTAAATGAATATAAAATAGCCTATCATACTCCATAATGCATAATGAAAATATGCATGAGAATTTCAATCATTTGAATCTATGCTCCAAATTAGATCAAGAAATCACTGGCATAAATCAGAACATTAGTAAATTCTTTGAGTTTTTTCAACAGAAAATTCTAATTAAATTTAACATTAAAGTTTCTAAGATATTGGACTCTAGGCCTATAACTAAGAAATAATCTTGAGCTTTGAGGAAGTCAGTCAAGAGATCACAGCTTCTGAACCCATCAATACTTTTTTTTTTTTTGAGGAAGATTAGCCCTGAGCTTACTGCTGCCAATACTCCTCTTTTTGCTGAAGAAGACTGGCCTGAGCTAACATCCATGCCCCTCTTCCTCTACTTTATACGTGGGACGTCTACCACAGCATGGCTTTTGCCAAGCGGTTCCATGTCCGCACCCAGGATCCGAACCAGCGAACTCCAGGCTGCTGAGAAGTAGAACATGTGAACTTGACCGCTGCACCACCGGGCCGGCCCCAATACATATTTTTTAACATCTAAAAAGACTTACAGGGGCCGTTTCCTTGGCTGAGCGGTTAAGTTCCTGCGCTCTGCTGTGGTGGCCCAGGGTTCCGATACTGGGCGCGGACATGGCACCGCTCGTCAGGCCACGTTGAGGCAGCGTCCCACATCCCACAACTAGAAGGACCTGCAACTAAGATATACAACTGTGTACGGGGGGGGGGCGGGGGGGGGGCGGAATTGGGGAGATAAAGCAGGAAAAAAAAAAAAAAAGATTGGCATCAGTTGTTAGCCCAGGTGCCAATCCTTAAAAAAAAAAAAAGATTTGCAACAGTTGTTAGCCCAGGTGCCAATCTTTAAGAAAAAAATAAATAAATAAAAGACTTACAGAGGTTTAGAATTAGAAGGAATCTTACAGACCATCTGGTCCAACACCCTGAAATTACAGGTGGAGAAACTAACCCATGGACTTAGAGTAACGTACCTGTGGTCGTGCAGCCATGCACCACACAGGTGTTTTGGTTGTTCTCATAGATGATTCTTCACGCTTCTCACTCCTGAAGCTTCCATTGACACTGATTGCATTTGTAAAGGATTTAATGATGTAATAAATAAGGAAGCTATGTGGAATCATAAGGAGACTGTTAGTAAAACAATGCTTTCTGCTGCAACAAGGTGAATCCCAAAATCTCAGTGACTTCATAGGACAGAGTTTTATATCTGACTCATGTTAAGTCCAGTGGCACATGTTCTTGCTTGGAGGGTAACATACCTTGTGGTCATTTGGGGACCCAGACTCTTTTCCTTCTTACATCCCCATTTACCTCTAGGACTTGAGAATTCTTTCCATTCAACTGGAGAAGGGAGAAAAGAAAATGAAAGGACATATGGAGTTGTTTTATGGGTCAGGCCTGGAAATGGTGCCCAAGGCTTTCATTCATTCTGTTGGCTAAAACTCAGTCACATGGCCACGTCTCCTGCCAGAGGCTGGGAAATGCAGTCTAGCTGTGTGCCCAGGAAGTAGGGAATGCACAGATTTTAATGATGAGTCTGTGTCACAAAGGCTATATGAATGCATGATAATATTATGGAAGTAAGTGACGTCAGGAAGGACTTGGTCTTTATATTGAACTCATCTTTTTGTTTAAAAAATGTCTGTTACAATCCTCTGAACCTCCTTCAGGTAGCATCAGCATCTCTAGACAGGGCTAGAATGATCTATTTTGCCTGCCTTTTCTAGTTGCTTCTGGAGTTGGCATGGCGTAGTGAAAAGAACATAGACTTCAGAGTCATGTGTCCTTCAGTTCAAATCCCCAGTTTGCCACTTATTAACCTTGTGAATTTGAGCAAGTTGCTTAAGCTCTCAGTCTCAATTTCCTTATTGTAAAATGGGGGAAGAAAGCATCATAGAGTTGTGGCGAGAATCTAATTAAATCAGTCAATAAACAATTATTGACAGCCTCCTATGTGACAAGTCCTGTGGTACACTCTAGGAAATAGCGGAGAGCCAAAAAATAAAAAGGCACAGAGTCTAGACCAAATAACCTGTGTACAGTCATTGTTACTAGCAGACACTCATAAACATGAATGCTCTCGCTTCCCCTTACCACCCCCCACTGCACGCTCTGAAAATTTGATATGATTTCTTTTTTTTTTTATCTTTGTCCTTATGCACTAAGTTATGAAGACAGGTCTATCTCCAGAAATTCCAGATAGAATAAATTAGTGAATAATGATGCATCTGAGAGATGGAAGGTCAAGTAGAAAATGTTTCAATTGTTCTGTTGTTTGGAATTGAATAGAGAGGGTAAGACTTCTATGAAGCGTGTTTAATGTGCAAGTGCTTAAAACATAACTATTTGAACTACAAACAAATACTTGTTCAGTTCCAGCAAAAGTAAACAGAGAAACATCAAAACAGAGAGCCCCTTAGAGGCTGGTGGCTTTTACATCGCAAGGCATCCTTTACAAATCAGAAAAGGAGGATCTTCAGAGGTGGTGAGTGGGTCCCTGACGGCCAGAGGGTAATAAGGCTGCAGCGGCCCCTCCTGCTTGCTGACAGGTCAGGAAGAGCGTGCAAGGGCTCCCAAGAAAAGGAAAATTACAGTGTCAGCATCCCAGCCACCACCGAGGCCTTGGTCTTCTGGCTGAGGCTCTCTCCAGAGACACCACCTGGGCGGAACACCTCACCTGTGGCCCTCCTTGACTCCTTGTCTCTCAGCTCTTGTTTTGTTGCTTCCTATGATTTCCAAACAGGACAGAGGAGCATAATATTTGTTTCATTTGAAAGCCTGCCTGGTTTTTTCACTCTCTTGCTTCATCCTTTCCATGAAGCTCTGTTTTATTTCTCCTTATTCACTTTTATCTTTTTCTTCTACATGCAGAATAGGATGAGAGGGCAGGCAAATAATGAGGACAATATGTCTCTAAACCAGGAAAGCATATACCATCCTATCTCCAGTTACCTCTGCAGCAACCATTTTTAATACCCCAAACCGTATATGTGCACTGCTGACCCTTACAATGCAATAGAGGGGCCAAGGGCACAGGCCTGTGGTCAAATCCACCTGGGGTCCAGTGTGGCTCCACCTCTTCAGCTGTGACTTTGGGCAAGTTGCTTTTCCTTTCTTAATACTCAGTTTCTTCCTCTGTGAGATGGATATGATCATTATTTATCTTGATATTAGTGTAGGGGTCAAAAGAAATAATGTAATGTGCTTAGCACCAGGGCTGGCACGTTGCAAGCCTCAAGTAATAAATGATAGATACCGTCATCATCTCCACCATCACCTCAATATCTCCAGGCCAAATGCACCACCCCTGCCAGGAAAGCTTAAGGGGACAAATGCAGCTGTTGGGTTATCTTCCTTCAAGCACATTAGAGGATGGAGTTGATATATCCCATAACCAAATGGCGTCCAGCTTTCCTGAACAACCCAGTCCTTAGTCCAAGAAGTAAAGAGTCATAGGTTTGACTCAGAAATGGGTCTTCCAGTCTCACTTTCCAAGCCTGATCCTTAAGAATTGTCCATTCATTTTAAATATCCCTTTAGGATGTTTGTGGAAGGGGATACCCCTGAAAATAGATTACTAACACTTCTAGAATCCTTTTGCTGCTGGCCTGCCTCCGCAATACATCTAATTATATTGTTCCCTGGTTTCCAGACAAGGATTTCCTAAAGATCCTTTTGCATGTGGTTCTTACCCAGTCCCTTCTCTTAGAAGAACTCAGGAAATACCGGTCAGACCTGTGATTAGCCTGATCTCTGTTTTCAGACAGGGGCAGATGTAGCCATGGTAGATTTCCTTTCCTTTCCAACTACACAGTCCATAGCATGTTTAATTAATGGAGGCCTGCTTAAGATCCCAAATTTCCAAGACTAAGAATATGCTGTGTTTCCTGACCCTGTCAAGCTCCAACCCTTCACAAGAATTTTCCGTGTGCCACAAATTACTTGAAGAAAGGCCTTTGCTCTCCACATGCAGTGGCCAAGAGGACAAGGATTAAATTGGCCAGAGTATGGGGGATCCTGGGCCTGGCACAGATTGGCCCAGTCCAGTGGTAATTCCACCAAACACACTTCCTAATCAATCTTCTCCATCCCCATCTCGCTCTCTCTCGCTCTCGCTCTCTCTCTCAGGAGCTCTGGCCATCTAAGATTCTGGTCTGCTTGTCACCCTTATAGCTTTTCACCGCTGTCCTCTGCTGCCTTTGTTCACTTGATCCCCCATTGCCAGAGCTGCCCACCCCCACTATAGAATACCATTGTTTGCCACTCCCCAGGGGTGTACTGGTTTAGAAAGTCTTGCGGTCATCTTAGCACAAGGAATCATCTGACGCTTCAGTCCAATATTATTTCATCCTAAATAATCAGCAGCTGCCTTAATTCTGAGATCAGATCAAAGATACGGAAGACAGGGGCTGCTAGTTCTGGAAACAAGGAGCTTGCTTCATCTGGATGAGGGCTACCTGCATTTACCCAGTTTCACCCCAGACTGTCTCAGCTCTCCCTGTGTCACGTGGGAGGCTGCCGATGGAACTCTATATTAGGAGTCGGCACACTGGTGGGGTTCAGACTTGGTTTTGTTTATAACTGTCCAAATGGCCTTGATCAAACCAGGCAACCTTTTTGGACCTTGATTTTCTTTTCTGTAAATGAGGTGTTTGCACTGGTATGAGCCCTAAGGACCCTTTAGGCCCAACTAGTCTCTGAATTTTACTACTCAGAGCCCTTTGGATGAGAACCAATGGAGCTAATTAATTTCCCTCTGAAACTGGACATGGAATATTGACGCACATCAAGCTGCCGTACACATCCATAGCTGATGGTCAGAAGAATAAGGAATCTGGGGAACGAGGTGAAGTGATTCAAGAAGTTCCCCCAGGGTGGGTTTGCCCAGGTAGCATCACTTCAGTTTGGCACCATCGTACACTGGCATAAAGAAGAGTGAGACCTTTACTTTCTAAGCCTTAAAATGAGAAGAAATGGTTCTGAAGTTCATCATTACTGCTAATTATTTTGTTCATGATGTGCCTGCTTCACTTGCTTTAAATAAAAGCCTACGCAGCATGCCTTCCAAATACAGATCCACAGCAGTCCGGGGAGAAGACAGCCTGTGACTTATGGTAACAAGGGCATTTCAAATACCTAACAAATGCGCCCTGTCATTTCAAAACCTACAAGTCAATATTAGCAAGGAAGGGAAAGTAAGTAAGGTTTGTTTGAGGCACAGGAAGTTTTTTATAGCATTTCTTCCCTTGCTAGAAAGCAATTGTGATCAATACCAAGTGCAAATAATTGCTTATAATAAATTTTTATGATTATCTTCTGATGGAACCACATCACATTTGTTTATGCATGTTACAACTTAGGAAGGTGAGCAATGCTTTGCAAATTTCACCATCTTTCCTATCTACTAAGTGTCCATGTTATTATGATCCCCTTGCTAAAATTTCACAGGTTGGAGCTGAGTTTACATTAAATTAGTGAGTCACTTAAAATACAAGTATTCCTCCTAGTGCTGAATCTATCAGTCGTTCATACTTTAGTGTGAATTAATTCAATCAGACTTTTCATCCTGGAACCAATCACACCGATTGGTGGGGGAAAGGTGATAGCAGTATAGACGAGAAACTCCAGTGCCAGGGTCAGAGAGAGACCACTTTGATTCAAAGACCTTGAGAAACTCACTCACCCACCTCACAGTTTTGCCTAAGTCAGGTTTCTCAACCTCAGCACTATTGACATTTGGAGATGGATAATTCTTTGTTGTAGGGGGCCGTCCTGAGCACTGTAAGATATTTAACAGCATCCCTGGCCTTTGCCCACTAGATGCCACTAGTGCACACATACCTCAAAGTTGTGATGGCCAAAAATGTCTCCAGACATTGCCAATTGTCCCCAGGGAGGCAAAAAACCTAAGTAAGGACAACCAGCCTGGGGCAGCCGTATAGGCGCTCATGGTAACTTTGGTCTCTGTGTGTCTTTTTGAGTCAATATAAGGATCCACTGAATAACCCTCGTCCGGAGGCAACAGGCAGGAATGGAATTTTTCTTCCAGAGCATGCTCCTCGCTTTGGCAGCTTCCTTCCCCCTTCCCTCTTCTTCTTCTTTCCAGGCAAATGTACCCCTAGAATTGGGGCAGCTGTAGATGAAGCAGCCCCAGGAAGTAAACCACCCATTCTGTTTGGGGTTGCAAGTTTGGATCATGTTGCGACAACTTCCACTAAACTTGCCACATTGTCCTCACCAAATACAACAATGAGAATACACAAGAGGACATGCTGTATTTAGGGTGGCGAGCACTGTGGCACTGCCATTTTGGTAGCTCACTTCCCTCTGCAGAAGCTGTCATCTGTAGACATGTACCAGACAAACAGGATAATTGCTAACAACACACTATTTGTTCTTCTTTTGGTTACTATTTGGTCAGAAAACATCTCAAGCCAGATTTTTCATAAAACTGGAAATGTTTGTATCCTAAGCTGTGACTTTTTTTTTCAAAACTCAGGCATCAATGATTCTTTTAGGTTCCCAACCATCATTGTTCTCTGATACCATTGTTCCATGGTCAAATCAGACAAGCCTGTTCATTTGGACATAATGTCCTTCCTACATTTATAAAGAAATATGCCCTTTGAGTCCATTCTTTTTTTTTTTTTTTTTGAGGAAAGATTTTGCTTCCTGAAGTCATGTGTCCTGGGGAAATAGATGAACCTCTCTCAAAGCAATATTCATACTGGAAGGTCCATCGTAAAGCCATAGGGTTTCCCATTTGCCATCAGGCCAGCTTGGCCCATCTTAAGGAAGATTCCAGGCCCAGCACTGCCCTCTAACAAGCTTTGTGACCGTGGGCTAATGTTTTACTTCTCTGGACTACAGTTGTCTCATCTGTAGAATGTAGTATAGGGGTTATGAGGACAACTTCCCATTTATTATCTGTAACTTTGGGCAATGTCTTTAGCTCTCTCAGGTGAGGTTTCCTTATCTATGAAATGGGGCTAAGAGCATGTCCTTCACAAGGTTGTTGTAACGAGTAAATAAAACACAGTATGCACTGTGCCTGGCACACAGTAGGCCTTCTATAAGGGTGAGTTCTCAATATCATAATCTCTAATTGAAATTATCCTTTTGTCAGTTCTAAATTATTTGGTGGCTCTTTAACCTTCCAGATGGGCAGCTAGGAAACAAATCAATCCTTCCTTCCCTGGGTTGTTTTGTTCGTTTGTTCATTTTTGCCTTCTTTCTAAGTTTTCTGGCCACTTGCAGACAGAGTCCATGCCACCATAACACTAACTTTTTGAAAAATCATCAGCAGCAGCCAGTGTGGGAAACAGAATCACTCCACACACAGCTGTCTCTTGTTTGGTAAATTTACTGGAAAAAAAAGTTTTAATTAGAAAAATAGCTCTTAGTGTCTGAGGTATAGAGTGAAAATGTCAGAATTTGAAACAGCATTGAGATTGAGCAATAAATCCTTGTTGTATACCAAAAACATAAGTTTTCCATTAAAAGATCATGGGATGAAGAATCAGAAGACCCATCCCAGCTCTTCCCCCATCTGGGTGACTTTGAGCACGAACATGACCTCTCTGAGCTTTGGTTTCTTTAGTTCAAACCTCTACCTACATATTTTAGTCCACAGAATTTAGTTCTTTTGCCTTCGATGATCATCTGAGTCATTTGGTGCTGACTTCTCTTAAACAGGTAGAAGTGTGGCATGGTTGGCTAGACCTCCTTGGATTTGGATCCTGACTCTGTCATTTACTCACTGTGTGACCTTGGGCAAGTTGTTAACCTCTCTGTGCCCCAGTTTCTTATCTAAAAAATGAGGATAATATTTTTACCTCCTAGAGTTATTGTGAAGTTTAAATGTAAAGTGCTCAGAAATCAGGCCTGCCATATAGTAAGCATTCATTAAGTGTTAGCTATTACTTTTATTATATTGTTGGGTGTCTCTAAACAGGAAAACCTTAACAAGATGAAATTATAATCAGAAATCTTGGTGTTTGGATTTTTGCATTTCATGGCCCAAATTTGCTAACTAACTGTTTAGGAAATAAAGACATTAAATGTACTTCCCTTTCATTTCCCTAACCAGCAATCCATCAAATACTCCTTTCCTCTCTGATTCCTGAGTAGCAAAATCTTATCTCTTGTAGTAAATATTAAATCCCACCAAAGTTTAAATTGGGTAGCCACACATTTAACGAATTCCATCTACTTTGTATGGGAGACTATGCCCAAGAACAGTGTCTCTAACATCAGCGTGCGTGTGAATCACATGAGGATCTGGTTAAAATGCAAATTCTGATTCATCAATTCTGGGGCCAGAATCCCACATTTCTAAGAAGCTCCTAGGTGATGCTGATGCCATGGGTCCTCAGATGACACCGAGAGGAACAAGGCCTTAGATAGTCACAAGCCATTTGAGGATGGAAGGGACATGGGAGCACATCTGGCCCTTGTTGGGGGCAAGCAGGTTGGAGAGGGGCAGGTCTGCAGGGCCTCATTGCCAGCCCCCCTCTCCAGCCACAGCCTCACCAGCTCTATTTTAAGTAACTGAAAAGTTTAAGGGGGGAGCAAAAGGTATGAAAAAAAAAACAGTAGAAACCCCACCTACTTCTCTTGATTTTCCTGAACTGTGAAAATATCATAGAACAGATTACACCAAGCAATTCGACCCATCTATAATGCTAGATTATCTTCCACAAGACAGGCAGGTAGAAAACAATTTAATTCTGCCCTCTGATTCTGCCGTTGAGATGGGACCTGTGAGGTGCAAATGCTAGGCCAGCCACCCTGCTACATACCCTGCAGGAAGCTGTGTCATGCCACCTGGGCCCATTTAATGAAGTATGTTGTTGATATATTTAATCGTACTCTGAGGGTCTGAAAACATCCCGAAAGCACCTGCTGTCAGGGAGTCCTCACCTATCTAAAAAAGCTTACCTGCCGTCATAACCAACAGCAAGGAAGATGTGCATAACGTGGCAGTGCCTCTATTCCTCAACAAAAGGAAAAACAACACTTCTCCAGATTGAAACATTTGCTCCCTAAATGAAGGAAATATCTGCAATATTGATATTGATCCTAGTTACTTATTTCCACACAAAAAGATGGAAAATGATAGTGAGTTCTACGAAAACCCAGAGGCCAGGCAATCTGTAGGCCTCTGTGTTTCTCTATTAACACTGGCATGTATTTTTGTCCATTTTGTTCATCCTTAAGGGTAATTTATTGAAAGAATATATGTGCTTTGTTGCCAAGTAATGAGACTCCTTTTAGAGTGTGATGTATAAAATTGATCTGATTGCCCAAGATTCACTTTGTGTCTTTTTATCAGAGAAACCGTAAATCTCAAAGTTTGTTCTTTATCCACAAATTATGCCCCAGTTCTAGTTTCCAAAGTTAGAAAAGATTCACATGCATTTCCTTCTTTTGGAAGGGATATTTCAAGTTTGGGAACATAAAATGGGGCCGATCTCCCAGGCTACCTTCTGTTTTTTCAAAAATGTGTGTTCAGACTGGCAACAAAAATAAACATTATGATCTGAACTTTCATACAGGAGAAATCTAATCCTGGCGGTAAACATCTGTTCCCTTTTATGTGCTTAATATGCATGTTTCTGGAACAGTTGTAGCTTTTCTAATATCCTAAATGGAATATCTGTGGCCTTTACAGTAATGACCTCAAAGTTTGAGTCATCTGACCTGAGGATTCTCTGATTAAATCCGGTAAGAATTATGGAAAGCCAAATGACGGTTCCGAGGGGAGGATTCCATTGTGTCCTCTGGAAAGAACTTTCCCGGTCTTGGGGGCTCTGGTCAGTGCTCCAGCCATCAGCCTCTTCCTCTGCGGTTAAGTAATTGTGAGACGTTGCTGGTCGCTGCCATGTTTTCATGAAGGGAAACTCCAAGTGGAGTTTCCACCACGGTCTCCGCACACATGTTGTTTGATTGTTTTGTTTTTAACTTTGTTTCAGGCTAAACTTTAAAATAGCTTAATGTGCATCCCACTTAAAGATTCTGAACACACACTTTTTAAAAATTTTAATGGTTTTAACTTATTATCAAGAGATTATCATTGTCGTTTCTAGTTTCAGAATAATTATTTGAGGTTTCTATAGCTGGGCTGATTGGTTTTCATTTGGAGAGGGACTGCCTAATGAAATAGACAGGAAAACTGGAGAAGTGCGAGCAGCCAGATAAGGAAAAGATTTGTTTTTCTCTTAGCAGCTCCCAGATCTCACTCACTTAATGGACTGAGAATCCCTGCCAAGGAAACAAGAGAAACCCTCTGTGATAGCAAACTTAAAATCACCTGCACACAGGGGCAGAGAAGGCCAGACTCAACAAGAGGGAAAATTAATAGGCAGGTGCTCAGCAAAAGAAAACCAAAGCCATATAGCAGTGGAAGGCAGCCTACCCTAAGAAAGAGCTAATTTTGTAAGACTTTGCCTATGAGAAGATATTTCTGAAGATGCATTTCATGCAACTAAACAAAGGCAGAGCAAGGGCCTCAGCAAATTCTCATTTATCAAGACTCAGAAGTGAAGCAAGAGTCTTTCTCCGGATAATCACACCCTGATTGGAATGTTTGAGCACATTACCCCCTACCTCAGTGTTCTGTTCATTCATTCCTTCATTCTATACGTGCATAAATACAATGCTAATAAAGCTTAATTTCTTCTTAAATTTTCAAATAAAATATGAATAAAAGGCCATTATTTTCTTCTCAAACCCCAGCATCCAGTCTTTAAAGACGTCTGCTCCAGATCTTGAACTAGCCACAGACACATAGTACTTAGAAGAGGGAGGTGGTGAAGGAAGAGAAGTTGGGGGAAGTAGTGTGGGGACCAAGAGAAGACAATGAGAAAGAGCGCTGAGCTAAGCAGTGGGAGACAGAACAAGCACAAAGGGAGAAGGACTCACTGCCGGATGCCTGTTTCCCACTGTAGAGAGGAGGGAGGGAGATGCAGAGAGCTGTCAAGTTTAATCCAGTTCTACTCAGGACAATGGGTGTTCATCCAGGGACCAGGCCCCATGCTACCTGCTGAGGCACAAAGCTAAACAAGCCATGGTCCCAGCTATTAAGGAGCTCACAAATATTAATGGGTGAATTAATATTTACAGTACATCATAACACATTCTAAATAGAAACACAGGAATCAGTTAACTTCCGTCCACTGTTATTTCCTCATTGGTTAAAATGATGGAAACGATACCTATTTCTTGGTTTTGTTATGCAATTTAGATGAGGAGATGTATGAAAAGTGCTTATGATGCTACCTGTCCCATAGCAGCTCAATTAATAGTAATTTTTATTATGGTACCCAGTCTGGTAGCCCAGCATATAGTAAGTGCTCAGTAAATCTTGGCTGTCATTATTATTGTTACTATTATTATGCATGTAGAGTACCTTGGACACATTAATATTTACAGTTTCCTTCCTTTCTCATCCTCCCTAGCCACAATTCTTTAGAAGCATGTGGCCTGGAAGGCCCTGCCCCAGCTGTGACCCATACCCCCATGTGTCTGCCAATGGCCAGAACATTCCATTGCATTTTGCAGGTTTAAATTGTGGAGAATATCAAAGTAGTATCTGGTCACAATCTCAAGGACTCTCCAAGTATTCCTATTGGGTATGCAAACATATCTCGGATACAATGCATGATTGCATGTTATTAGAACAAATATTAAATTTGTTTCAAAGGAAGAGGAACTTACCACAGAGAGGAAGGCTGTTTGTCTAGGACCCAGCTGAGCTGGGAGAGTTCATGGTGTTTGTGTAAGTTGAGAGAAGTAGGGAGCATGAGAATAGATCCTACAGGTTCCTTCCCACCCGTTGAGAATTGTGGATTCGATCTCCATAATTATTAGTAGTAAAATAGGAAGAAAACACTTCGAGCACTTATTATATTTCTGCTTAATGCTAGACCTTATACGTATGTTGGCTCATGTAATCTTCACACCAACACTGTGGGGTATTTTCACCCCAGGTTTACTAATGAAACTCAGGAAAGTCATGTAACTCTTCCCTTACAATTCTTGAAAGTAGTAATAGTGAATTTCCTTTAAAAATAGTCAACAATTTGACTTTTCTCTATTTCAGAGAAATCTCCCTCCCTTGCCCAAATATTCCAAATTTACAAGTCTCATGGCTTCCACTGGGTAAGCACCACTAGCGGAGACCTCATGAATGGAAATAAATGGCAACCCAGGCACGGCAGCTTCAGGCCACTCTGGAAGATTCCCAGGCCAGGCAAAGCCACCCTAGACAGATCCAAAGGCACGGGAAACAAGCCAGCAGCCTGCCCTCTGGTGACCGGCCCACCCCACCCCAGGTGTTGCAATACTAATGGGCGTATGTGAGTGTTTCAGAGGTCCTGAAAAGCTGGCGCTGAGACAGCAGCAGCCACACTTTGGTGTCTCTTGTGGAGCTCTTCAGCAGACATTTGTCTGGACAGCAAACAATGAGCTACACCTGTGGTTTAGGCAGTGTTTCGTGGGACACAAATGCCAAGGTAAAAACAGTCGGTGTACCCAGTCTGAAGACTGGAAAGAATGGAGTCCTTTGGCTGCCCTTTCTTCTCTATGCACAGAACACATCTAAGGCTGCACTGCAGCATCTGTTTATGGCTGAGCCGCCTTTCTTGCAGAGCGTTGATGCTAACCAGTTCTGGCTGACTGTCTTGCATAGAGCACCTTCTTGCTCAGTGAACAGAAATTCCTAGATAGATAAAAATCTATATGTGCGCTGTTCAGCTTCAGGGGTATTTTGACCTGTCTACGTTATGTTCAATTATTTCAAATAATCTTTATTGAGGTCCCATCATGTTAAGGCACTATGCTTAGAGCTGTGGGAATTGAGAGATAGATAAGTTGATTAGAGTCCAGTAAAGAGGAAAAAAAAGTGTGGATACCACTGACATAATACAAGGAGGATGTGGTAAGTTCTTGCCTTGCAGAAGAAATGGAGACAAATTGTATAGATATCCCAGGGAGAGATCCAAAGAGCTGGAATAATTTTCCCAAAGTCACACAGCTAATCAATGGCAAAGCCAGAATTTGAACCTTGACTAGCAGAGCCCATGTTCTTATCCACTATCCTATCCTGCCTCTAAAAAACAAAACAATTTTCACGTTCACCAACTGTTTGGGGAGGATAATACTATTGGTAGTAGAAAATCTGCATTGAATTGGTTTTAGTAGCAATGAGTCCTCTTTGTGACTTACTGGTGGCTTTGAATAAGAAAATAGGCATAGAATCTGTGCTTAGAAAATAGTTTTCTCTTTGCAAAGTTACCAGATTATTAGGGGACAATAAATTTTAATTAGGACATTGAGCTAGGTAATGTGAGTGTAACCAAAAAGAGGGAAATTATACATGTATGTAAATGACCATATCACAAGGTAAAAAGTAACACATGGAGGGAGGGAGATACATGGAAAGTGTTATGGTGTTAAGAAGGTAGATGGACTGGTTCAAGCAAGCTTGAATAATGAGCTAGGCCTTCAAGTTTGAGTAGGGATCAAACCTGGGTCTTCATTATTATGTTGTTTGATCCACCAAGCTGAGCAAGCCAGGGATGCTGATGGTCAGGCCAGCCTTAAGGGAAATGCCTGCTTCGCCAAAATGTCTCTCCCGGCTGTCTTGCACAGCAGTCAGGAATCCAATTTTAGACATTCATTCCTTGGGCCATGGCCCTACACTTTCCAGGCATCCTCTTAACACAACTTCTGCTGAGAGGGGTGACTCCTCCCAGGTTCTCAGCCATTAACTTAGTGGTGTAAAGTCACTTATTAAGCTTCTTTCTTTTGGAGATATTCTTTGAAAATCTCGTTTAGAGGAGACTTGAGTTTGGAGGATGAGGCCGAGGAATGAGGTCATTTGGGTGCATAAATAAGGAGCTAACACTTTTTGAGTGTTTACAATGTGTAAGGCACTGTTTCAAGAACTTTTTATGTATTAACTTATTTA
Source organism: Equus caballus (assembly GCF_041296265.1). NCBI lineage: Eukaryota > Metazoa > Chordata > Mammalia > Perissodactyla > Equidae > Equus > Equus caballus. The sequence goes on from NC_091699.1 coordinate 70,198,364, forward strand.
ATCATCACAACAATAAGATGTTCCCATCTTACAGATGAGGAAACTGAAGTACAGAGAAGTTTAAGAAAGTTTCCCAAGGTCACGAAGAGATTTGTGAGTAGGTGATCTGCCCACAATAGGGACTGAGCTCCCAGAGTACAGCATGAGAATAGCAAGTACTTGGGAAGAGGGAGAGAGGGGAAGGGAAGGAGTCGAAAGGAAGTGGGAGGTCATCCAAAACAACCTCATCTATACAAAGATTCCAATTAGGACCAGGTGATGATGGTAGTGGAGGTGGTGGTAGCAGTGTTGATGGTGATAGTGGTGCTGTTGATGCGCGGGTAAGGTAGCTATATCCACTAAACATAGATTTTTTTTATCAGTAAAAGTAACATTGTTTTATTAATAGTAATTTTTCCTTTGGATCGAAAGAGATGTGGTCATGTACATAGATAGATTAGATAGTTACAGCACTATCTACCCCTGAATAGCACTTAATTACTAAGTATGTTCACAAACATTGTTTCACTTGATCCTTAGAAAAATCCCATGAGCAATATTATATTGCCCTTTTACAAATGAAAAAACTGAGACTTGCAGACAGAAAGTGATTTTCCCAAGATTAGACCCTTCAGCCAGTACATGGAAGAGTTGGCACTCGACCTTCCAACCTCCTCCCTCCACCAAAACAGAGCTTCCGCCAGCGCTGTACATGGGTCCAACACGTTAGGATTTTCATTTTTGATTATCTTCCTTGAGAAATGCAACCCTGGTAGATTCTGAAAAAGGGGAAATCCAAGCATAATGTAAAAGGTGGAGGCGGTTGGATCCTAGCACTTGATACATTGGGAGTTGGTTATATAAGGACTCAGAAAGGAGGACTCCAGACATAGCGAAGGGCTTCCTCAAAGACACTGTGGTGGGAATGAGCTTCACGTGTTAGAAGAAACCATATGGCCAGAGGATAGAGTGTGCGGGGCTCAGCGGGACACGCAAGGATAAATCCCATGGAGGCTTGCAGTAAGTCCTTGGGACTTTATTCCAACATTGATGGGAAGTCATCAGAAGATTCTAAGCAGCAAAGAAATATCCTCTGATGTATATTTTTAATAGGTCACCCTGGCTGCTATGGACAGTGGACTGTAGTTTCCTGAGAGTGAGAGCAGGCAGACCAGTGAATATAAGTGAGTCACTGGGAGAATTGAATAAGACAATTCAATTCTTTATCAACATAGTTTATAAGAACTTTCAAAGTACTATTCAAATGATCGCTATTAATAGGTCAATGACTAGTCATCAAACTACGGCAAATAATGAGACCATGTCTCTTAACAGCACAAAAGGTGTGAAAGAGCAGATGAGATGCTTCTCTGAATTTTAGGTTCCTTGTCAATCCAGCAGTCTACCAATGCATACTTCTCTGGATGTTCATGAAGATGAGTAAAAGTGTCTAGCTCAGTACCTGGCCCATCATAAATGCTCAGGCAAATATGAGCCTCCTGTTCTACATGACTCCACAAATAACAATCAGTTGATGTTACATAGTCTGAGAATTCAGCAAGGCTAAAATCTACGGATTGAAGTAAAAAACTGAAATGGAAATTAGAGACGTCATACTTAATAGCTCGATGCTATATAATGATAGTTCCACACACCCCCTGGGTCTGCAAAGCATTTTTATATAGACGTACCCCAAATACAGAGCGTGGGTTGGGGTTTCGGTACCTAATATTGATGGCTTTTCGGTGCAAACTGAACAGTCTTATAAGGAGAGCCTGGAAATCCCGGCCTACCCAGCTGACCCTTTCCGACCACTTGGTCATAATCCTATTTCCTTTGCCTTAGCGCTTTTCTAAGGTATCAGCTCGCATTTGTGTCCTGAAATACTTGAATATTTTCATGTAATTCTCCCTTTTTTGATGGACAGATTTATTTTCTGTCATCTTTCATGAAATTTCCAAAGATAGGGTATAGATAGTTATGTTAATGAGATTTGTTTTTTTCTCTTTTGCAAAAGTAACCCTTTAGATCAGCGCTGTCATGCAAAGCCTGTAGAGTTATGGTCATCTAATGTAAACTCAATCATTGCAGTCTAAACGCCCTTGAGACACACAGGCCAATGTGCGTCCAGTTATTTTAGTAGCAGTTCGCATGTCCCCATCTAGTTATTTTTTTATTCTACTTATTTATTAATTTGCATGATAACTGGCAAATTACATTGGTTAATTGTCTTGATGTCTAGAATATGAAGTATTATAAAGCCAGATGTTAGCTGGGATTCATTAAAGAGAAAAGGGTTCATACTTCATGTTTGAATAACAAGATATGATCATTTCTAGAATCCCCCTTTTGTTAAAAAAAAATGTGTTTCTGCTACGGTTCACATTGTGTCCCAAATAATGCTCAGAACAACAGGCATTTTGAGTGAACATTTATTTACATCCATACCGGCAAACTACAAGATAACATCCAATTAACATCTGACTTTTAACGCTTCACACAGTAGATCCCAAAACACTTGATGAATTTTTTATTTATAATGCAAATTTATTCCAAGGCTGTGTAAAACGTTAGAATCTGAGAAAGAGATTGCACCTTTCTCTGAAACTTGCCTGTAATTTGTTTTCTTACCTTAGACTTTCTTAACCCTGTGGATCTCAAACTCTATTGGGTAATAGAATCATCTGGAGAACTTAGTAAATATACAAATGCCCAGGCCACGTCCTACTTCAATAAGCCTGGCCTTCCGTGTTCTTCAGTAGTGCCACAAGCAGACACTTAACCAAAGTTTGAGAATCACTGACTTAACCTTTTGAGATTTTAATCCTTCTAGAAAGAAATATCTCATTGGTTTGAGTTTTGGAGAAACCGAAGGATATGAGCATTAGACACAGAAGTAGCAGGAAATCCCTAAAAACCATTATTGCCAGCAAACATATGTGGAGGTAACTTGTAGTTCTTCTCAATGACAGCATCCCCGGTAGGCAGAATTTAAGGAGCCCGGAGAAGTGGCTATCTTATCCCTCCTTGGGAATGGAATAGGAATTAGCTGTGCCCCCCTATTCTTGGGAGGATGACAATCGAGAATCCTCCTTAAATAAATCCCTCTTGAGTTTTCCCATGACCCACCCAGGACTTCTCAGTCTCCTGGTTTCCCAGCAGTGCCCCAACCAATAAACCTGCCAATTAAGCAACTGAATATCATTATCATGAATGTAATTACAGACAGTAATTTTGAGCTAGTAAATGCCTCCCATGAATGAATCCCTTTTCCCAAACCATCTCAGCTTCTCTTCTTAGGAAAATGGAAGGCAATCCTATCCCCTGCCTCACCCCAAACGAAACCTCCTTTGCTTAGAAGAAATCCCCACTCCTGCTGGCCCGGGGGACATGCTGAGCAGGCTTTCATAGGCTATGCTTTAAGGAGGAATGTCCCCTTGGGTAGGGTCCCTTTCAGCATCTATCATCCAAGCATGTTCACTAGTTCCCTTCGCTAGAGAACAGTACTACCCAGTTTGGCTATATTGCTTTATTTCTGTTCAGGCAGGGGAATTAATACCAAATTTTTTAAATTTCTGCAAAAAGTCAAATGTTAGAGGCTTTACAAAATAGTGTGATAACTTTAACTTTACTTAAAATGGAGCTTTCCAGAATGCAATTTGCTGAGGATTTAGAGAGGCCCTGAAAATAAAGGCGACATTACAGAAGCATGCATGAGTGTGAAGGCTTTGCATGTCTGTAGAAATAAAATGAATTTCTTCAGGCCTAGAGTTAACTCTTGCATTCAGTAACTTTATATTTAGCTCATGAAAACCTCAAACCCCTATGGATAATAGATACTTGAATGGTTTCTACGATAGATATGTTTAGTCTGAAATGTAATACAGTCTCCCAAGATCTTAATCTGTTGTTCTCTTTTAATGGATAGTGCGAATAAGTGCCTGTAATTGCACCAGTCCCTGGCATGGTTGAGTCCAGACATTTTCAATTCACCATGCATTGAATAATGCCATATAAACTCTGAGAAGAAAACCCATGTTTATTTCACTCCCCTCATGCAATGCCTAGCACAGCTGTTTGCATAGAGTGAATTTTCAGGGTTCTTCTCTGAACAAGATCAAATGTCACATCCAAAAGCTAGCACATTGTACAATTTTTTTTAAAGGGGATTATTGCTTACTGGCCAAGTTAAGATATTTCAAGCCCCAGCATTTCCATTTACCGTGACAAAGAAATCATGTGTTGATTGTTACTTTATTGTTGTCATTGTTCACAGTCTTCTGGAGTAGAAATAGAGTGTATGGGCATCGGAATTTCCACGTAGTAAAGACAAGGAAGGGTAAATGCAACTTCGAAAGTGACGGACAGGAGATTATGCCTTGAGAGAAAGCATCCTGGCAAACATCTCCTGGGGACATCTAGTAGCTTTAGCTTATGAAAACCTAAACCATTTTAAACCTTGCATTAAATAATTTAAAATTTATTTTAGATGTTCAAATGGCAGCTTAAAATTCCCAGATCAGGATCGATGTGTCTCTCTAATACAGCTATCTGTGGTCCTTTGGTAATTTCAGCATAAAAGAAAGTTCACATAACAATTATAGTCTTTCAATAACTGGATATGATCGCTTTAAAAGTAGAACTCTATTTATATTATATTCTTTCTCATTTTGACAGACAGTAGCCGAAGTAGCTGGAAATATGGGTGACCAGATGGATTATGTTTTTTAAAGTGTGTGCATATACAAATATATATATACATTAGCTTGCTCACTTTTACTCTGTACTTTATGTCCATGTACAGTAAAGATATTCAAGGAGGTAAAACTGGCCACCAGGGAAGGTTAGCGTGAGAAAGTTTTCATTATATTATTCCATTTTTTTCCCATTTTCTAGAGGGCAGACCCTCAAGTCCCTGAAAATGGAATAGAAAAAAACAACATAATATACATAAATAATTAACTGCCTGTCCCTCAACCGAAGAGATTTGGGGCTTATCATTCTATCATTAGGGCTCTTAATTCACCACACACTAAAGCACTATCTGCTTTCCTTCATCGGATCTCAGTGCCAATTTGGGACTACCCTGAAACCATTTACAAAATTTCTATTTGAAGATCCAGTCTCTTTTTTTTAGGCCGTCAGGGATAGAAGGTGGTAAGGAGAACAGAGTTGTCACTCTCAGTGTAGCCACGTGAGCATGTCCCACTTAAGTAACAGGGTGCCCCTCAGGTCAGCCTGTGATAAAACCCAAGTCAAACAAGGCTGAATCCTGGATGTTTTATGTCGTAAGGATCTGAAAAGTGTTCACGACCAGCCCTGACCCTCAAGACCTCAAATGGTCATCTAAGCAGTAACATAAATTGGTGTAAACTTGCTCTTGGGCCATTGCTGTGGAAGCGGGACTGGCGAAAGTGCAGCCTTCCCATGGAGGAACTAATGTCTTTGTAGGCACTAAAAATAAGGGGGAATGTGTTGATTACTCCGACAGGCAATCCAACTGTGGTGGCTAAATGCCCAAGGCTGACAAATTCTGCATCTTATCACTGCCGTCAAGTGGAGGTGCATGTGAATACTGTCAGCCCGAAAGAATTGAGAAACAACTTGCCTTCCAAAACTGCATCTCAGCAAAATCTTGACAATGCCAACAGCTCGTCATCTCGTGTTTTTCAACCCTCCAGAAAATGGCCTTCCAGCCTGGGACAAATCGAAACACTGTCCAGACCGAGAACACGACTGGAAGCTAGTAGGAATGTCTGAAGCCTGCCTACAGAGGAAGAGCCATTCGGAGAGGCGCAGCACGTTGAAAAATGAACAGTCGTCACCACATCTCATCCAGGCCACTTGGACTAGCTCAATATTCCATCTGGACCATGAAGATGTGAACGATCAGAATGTCCCCAGTGCCCGGAGCTTCCAAACGGAGGAAAAGAAATGTAAAGGTAACCAGATTTTTATTAAACCATATCAGGTGTTTCAACAAGGAAAAAAATCCTGTGTTGTAACTGCGTGCTTGGTCTCCATGTATTCCAACTATAGTGTCCATGTGCTTTCCCAACTGTTCTGTTACAAAGTTTCTTTATATCCAAGTCTTCTTTTAAACATAAATAAATAGGTGGGTTCCAAAGGAGAGCAGCTAATTTCAGTTTCATGTTGTGTTGGGGCGCTTGGGGAGAAGGCGTTTTTATTTCTCTAATTAGCAAAAGGATTGTTAGTTTGGCTTTAATTTTATTTTTGAATCTGCGTAGAAATAGCCAACACTAGCATTACATAACTACTTGCTTGAAATGTATGTGCGCGTGCGTGCGTGCGTGCATGTGTGTACATTTCTTTTCCCAATTGTACCAGTAGCTAATGGGATCTCAAAGTCCACCTTTAACCTAAATAGACAATTCATGTTCAAAAGAGAGGTTTTAAGTTGTTTTCTTTTACTCATTAAATCCTTGTGTCATCATCCTGAAAGGCAAGATTATGGTGTTAGGAGGTTGTCACCTCATAAAAAAAGTTAAACTGGCCTAAGTTCCTGATTGCATTAGATTTAACTGGTCTTTACCTCAGGTTGCCTCCACCCTGACAGATGTCTTTGTGCTGATCGCTTTATTGTCTTAGGGCTCCCCAAAATCTTTGCTTCTTAAATTAATTTGTGTCTTTAAATGTCCAAGAAATCAATTTGCGTTTTTAAATGTCCAAGTTCATGTAACTTCTCATTCGTTTTCAATTTAGCATTTTTTTTTAAAAGTTCTTTATCTTTTTTCTTTAAGGCATTAAGCTTTCTTAAGGCTTCGTGACAAAATTTTAAATTGTTATTTGAAAATCTGGTAATCACATACCAAGATATATTAATGAAAGTTTGTAAAGACTCCTATATATGAGCCATGAAGGACTTTTGAAAACTGTTCTAACTTGAACGTAAACACATGATTATGTTTAACCCTCTCAAAAAGCCTCTGGTCCTTTAGCTTTTCTGAAAACACTTCGAAAGCTCCTTGGAACTACCGGTTGACCTGGGAAGTGGTGTGTGCAGATCATTTCAGATGAAAATAGGATGATCTAAAAATAATAATGAAACAGTGATATGAACTCTGATTTGAGTGCAGTCAAAACTATATATGTTCTCTTTGGAAAGATTTGTGTTTGAACTGCTTCTCTTCTTTATTTCTTTAGGAGATTTGAGAAATTGAAAAAGATATTTAGGAAGAGCAAAAAAAGTTTTTTCAAAGGAGTCAGGATAGAGGACAGGTGTGTCTGTATATGTGTATGTGCACGCTTGTTTGAAATACAATTGAGATTTAGTCTTAGAATTTGTAACCGGGTTGTATCTTCAAATTTTATGAACTGGCATTAAAACCACATCAGTCCTTGATTGATAGTGAAATGCCAACAGGAAACTGTAGTGTCCTTATGATCGAAGGACCTCACAAACTAAATTTGATTTATTCACAGTTGGTACTCATATTTATGTATCCATTCATTCATTCATAGGGTCCATCCATGACTCTATCATTTATGAGAAATCTTGGCCTTGCGTTTCTAGAGTTCTTGACACTGTATATTTTCCAGTATGTTGGTACAGGTTAAAAGCAAAAGGAAAGAGTCTCTATTTGGATCCTAGACTCTAAGTATAATACAGTGGTTAAGACCACAGATTTTTAAGTCTGACATATTTGGGCTAGAATCCTAGTCCTTCCACTTTCTGTCCTTAAGAAAACTTATAATTGTTGATAAAACTAAATAGGATAATGTATTGAAGCATTTAGCATAGTACCTCTCATATTGTGCTCTCTAAAGAGCAGCTGTCGTTGTTAGTATGCTCATTATTATTAGCTGTGCATCATTAAATCACATAAACTCCTTGGGCTGCACTGTATGCCTGGTAAGGAATAGAGGAGGGGAGCGGGACAAATGAGTGCAGGGTGGAACATGACCTTTCAGGGAGGTTAGAGTTGATAATCCATTTGCATTCGTTCAGCTCTCTTTTGCTGAAAAGTCAGAAAATTTGTTTAAGAAGAAAATTTAATCAAATTATTAAAGTCCTTCCTCGAGATTCTAGTATTAAAAGGAAAACAACTAAGGTAAGCTGTCTTATAGTTTGCAGAGTAACCAGGGTTCACTTTGGCATGGATATGAAGCTGTGCTTTGGTTCAGCATGAAAATGCCACCAGAAAGCCTAGGTTGTCATGGCCCAAGGACCCCATGGACTGAATTTCACTCATTCACAACGGACACCTGTATTTAGTGAGGCACCGGCAAAGCCAAAGAAACAACGTGATTAGTCACTCTTTTCTTTTTGGAGGTGGTTCTTCTCTGCTTGCCTGCTCCTTCTATATAGTCACTGTGAGGAGAGTTCTATTTCGATGTCCATCCATCCTGGGCATTCATTTCCTGGCTATCCCTGTCTAGCCCCCAAGCATGCTTGATATCTCAGTCCTGGGCTATAATGCCATGCATTCATCCCATCAGTGTTTATTGAGTGCCTACTATGTGTAGAATATTGTCCTCGATGTCCGAGCATGAAGAAATAACAGCAGAGCCAAAAGAACATCCAAGTAGCCACATTTCAAAGATCCCAAATAGAATTGATAAGATCTAAATGGCCCTCAAGGCTACAAAAGCTTAAGGATCCACAGTGCAGGAGCCATGCAATCAAACTGACTGCTTAAAGTTGCATAATAAGCCCACTTCCCAAATCAGTAATCTAGCAAGTCTAGACCAGTGCACCTCTAACTGCGGTTTGTGGGTGGTTATCCTTCTGTAAACTATTACTTTACAACTCTCTATCAATGCAAGTCCAGAAACTGAGAGTAAGCTTTAGAAGCTTTTATAGCAATTTGACATTGCCACTGACATTCAAATGCATGATCAGTGGATTCATCTCACTAAACAGCAACCAGTTGGGTATTGTCAAACTTGCCTGATCAGTCATGTGTGGCCAGAGCTACGTAAAAGTCCTGTGCAGTAAAACTGTGTATTGGGCCATAAGGGACTGGATATTTTTTCTAAATGGTCCTTCACTTCAAATAGTTTGAGAATCCCTAATGTATGTTTTATAGTATCCTTAGTGTTTTTTCTTTAGGCTATTTTTGGTATGCGTATAATGTTTTGTTTATCATTTTAGCCTGAATACTGCTTTCATTTTAATCCGCATATACGTGTGCTCCTATCTGCTACGCCATTCTAAGGAAATTAATTGGTAAGATGTTTAGCTAGAATGAGAGCTCTGGAGACCTTATATTCTGCTGCAGAGCCCACACTTCAAATCAGCCCTAGTACCAGAGGCTAGTGACCCCATTTCCTTCCCCAGCCCACCCTTCTATCTCCACGGTACACGTCCCTGGAGTTTTTGTCACAATTTGAACTGATTGCTCAGCCTTGAAGACCACATCCTCCTCCTGCCCTTCTCCTCCCTTCCCAGAGTCTGAGATGATGTATTTGGTGGTGCTCAAAGTTCACCAACCAGTGGCACTAGCAGCACTGGGGGGTTATTAAAAATGCAGAATCTCAGGCTCCAACCCAGGCTACTGAATTGGAAACTCTGGAAAGGGCCCATGAATCTGTGTTTTAACCAGCCCTCTGGGTGATTCTTAAGACCTGAGTGTCAGGAAGTGCCTGAGAACACTCTTAAGCTCTTACTATAGGAAAAGGTCTGCCACCTAGTGGACAATTGGGGAATGTGCATTTTTCTTCCCTTCCTTGACCGCACCTGATGAGCCACCTGAGTCTCTCGGCTCTTGATTGGGCCTTCCTGTAGGCCTACCTTATGTTAATTACCAACTGGATGTTCTGCTTAATCACTGGGCCTGATAACACAACCCTCTGGGACGCGAGTCCTTCTGAGAGTCCCACACTCTGTTTGGCTGGGGCCCTGATACTTCTCTTAAGTTCTTATGAGGCTTCTCCACTCAGCCTTCTCACGCCCTCCTGAACTTCTCTCTGGGAACCACAGTCCCAACCAGTCCTATAAGGATGGGTACTAGGCAGATGCTTGCACCCCTGTAGCTGAATCTAGCCAGCCCTGTGGAACCCAGACAGTCCCTTCCATACTTTGATGTTTACCCTTGATGTCAATCAACACTGGAACCTGGTGGGAGAAACAAGGCAGGGATGGATCCACCTCCCTGGTTGCATTAGAAAAAGGATAGCAGCAATCTGGTGATCTCACTGAATTTTCTCTGTAGGTCCACTCTATGTTTAATATCAAGAAAACTGAGTCTCAGGGCCGGTCCAGTGGTATAGTGGTTAACCTTGCACATTCCACTTCAGCTGCCCAGGGTTCATGGGTTCAGATCTCAGACGTGGACCTACACACCATTCATCAAGCCATGCTATGGTGGCACCCCACATACAAAAAATAGAGGAAGATTGACACAGACGTTAGCTCAGGGACAATCTTCCTCACCAAAAAAAAACAAAAGAACTCCTGAGTCTCGATACCCAGGAAGGCATGAAAAAAATAGTTAAAATAATTTTACCAACAAGTTATTTTCTTTCATTATAAAAGCCTTCTATGTTCATTGTACAAAAAATGAAAATTTCTCAAAAGTTCAACAAAAATAATTTTAAAAAATCATTTGTAATTCCGTCCTCCAATGATAAGCAGTGTTAAAAATCTTTATTAGATTTTAGTCTTTTTCCTGTGCATATCTATTTTTACAAACCTGGAATCGTGCTAGGCATATCATTTTTAACCAGTTTTTAATGCTTAACAATATATCGTGCACATTTTCCCTTGTCATTAAATATTGTTCTGAATCCTGGCTTTTATTGGCTATAGATTATTCTTTCTTACAGATATACCATAATATATTTAATCACTCCCCAGGATTTAGACAAGTTAAAGTAATTTTTAAAATAATATCTTATGTCAGCAAAGGGACAAGCTATTAACTCATCCTCTTCATAAGGAGAAAAAATGAATCAAATCAATGATCACAATTTTAAATGATGTATAATTCTCATTTACCAAAATAACAAAGTGTTCTAAAAATGAGAGACATAAAACCAAGTCATTGTATGCATGATAATCCTTCAAGTTAGACATTCACATTTTCAGCGGATGATCGCTATCTTTTGTCCTTAAATAAAATACAAGGACATCTTCAGGTGAGTACTTTAGAAGGTCGACGGTTAAAAAGCTTGAACCCTTCCACCAATATGACCATCTGCTCCATCCATCTCCACTCTCCACTCAACCCTACTCACCATACATCAGGGTGTGCAGTCCTCGCTGAGAGTCCTAGTGTGATTCATATACCTCAAGGGCACTCAGAAGCTTTAGCCATCAACCTGAGAATGCCTGCTCTCTACCAGCTTCTGACATATGCAGGAGAGCTTTGTTATTTGATACTGCAAAAGCAGTGCAGAGCTCCCCTAAGTAGACGAAGGCAGACAGAAATAGAGGGCAAGAAAAGAGAGAAAAGCTATCAGCCAGAGTGGAGAGGAGGAAAGAACTGGAAACAGAGCAAGGTCAACAGAAGGCCAACATCAGAAATTCAAGGCTCTGTTCCATCCAGCTTCAGTTTTCATTGAGATGTAGTATGGTGCAGTGATGGACCACTGGCTTTCCAAGGCCAACTGAGCAGCGTCTATCACAACATGAAATGCAAGTGTGCTTTGACCCAGCCATCCCTCTTAGAATACTCTGTCCCATGGAAATACCACACAAGGCATGAAGATCCGTGTTCAAAAGTTTTCTTTGCACCTTTGTTTTGATTCCTGAAAATGTGGAAACAATCCAAAGGGGAATGTTCAAATAAATTATGGTATATCTAAAGCATCCACCAGAAAAACAAACAGATTTTTTTAAAGAGGTGGTTTTAGGCGTACGTAATGGAGAGGCAACTATGCATTAAGTATAATGCAATCCCATTTACAGTTTTAAAAGTCTTCATAGTTGTGCGTGCACAAATGTGCATAGAAAAAATTTCTGGATACACATCAACCTTGTGACAGTGGATACCTTAAAAAGGAAAGAATGGAATAAAGGAGGATGCTGATATTAACTTGGTAAACAACTGCATTCAAAATATTTTACAGTAAGAATATATTAATGAATAACTTGTGTAATTTTTTTAATGTTAAGATCATATGCTTTACATTCTGACAGGCTTAGGTTGACTTCTTTCTCTTTAATTTACTAACTCAGGGCAAATTTTAAACCTCTCTGACCCTGAGTCCAATTTTAAATGGAGTAATAATATCCAGCTTTCAGATTTGTTGTAAAGATGAAAGATAATGGGTCTAAAGCACCCAGCATGGTGCCTGCCACTTAGTAGAGACGAGATGCTAACTATTCTTAGAATATGAACAATCTCTCAGCTTGGTGCCCCCTCCTTCAGTCTTTGTCACCCTTTCTGACCTTGAAATACATCGATGAACTGTATAAACATAAATGAAGGAAGCAAAACAACACATCACATACACAGCTGTAGCAGAGGCATAAACACTGAAAGAAGGGTCCACAGTGGCAACCAAGACATTTCTCAAACTCTTTGCAAAATTAAAAATTTAAATAAGAAACCAAGAAAAGTATGAAGGGGCTGAAGTGGAATCTTAACTCAGGCAGTCTGACTCCAGCATCAGAGCTTTTTATCATTGTACTTTCTTATGACACAAAAGGGCAAGAAGATTCCAGGCACCCTAAGGAAGGAGTCTAAACCTTAGGGAAAACATTGGTCTACACTCAGGGGAGGGTATAGAGCAGTCAGACCTGCTGTGACCAGAGCAGTGGGGTTCAGCACATAGCTAGTTATAGTCTAAGGTCAAATTCTGGTGCTGCCTCTTATCAGCCATTGAACCTTGAACGAGTCACTTAGCCTGTCTGAGCCTCAATTTCCTCATCTGTAAAATGGAGACCCTCTCCCATAGAATTGTGGAAAGAAACAAGCTCTTAGATGATTTTACAGGACACAGTGAGTGCTCAATAAGTGGGAGCTATTATTCTTATAATGAAGCTTGGAAAGACTCTGAGGAGCATATACGATATTAAGGAATTAGAACACTCATATGAGAATAACCACTGTAAGTCGATACTGACAGGATTGAAGTTTCTAAAGCCAGGAATATTATGGATGCAGGAGAACAGACACAATAGCCAAATCCCTTGATGCTTCCAACAGATAGTTTTCAGACAAAATCAGATACAGTGTGAAGGGTTAACTTATTGACCTTGCATTGAAGTTGAAAAGCTATTGTTGGGAGAGCCAGCCTTACAAAGACATCACAGATGACCACTGGAATTCAAAGTCTTTCCCTTCCCCAGGTCATCTCCCACAGGGTTGCCCTGAATGCCTGTAATTGCCTGGTTGCCCTTTCTCTGTGGTCTTTCAAAATGCAAACCTCGGGGCTGAATGAATATCTTATCAAGTCGCTAGCGTCTCCAACTGGTTGAATTGGATCAGATTCCTTTCTCCCTTGACAAGGTGCAATAAAGGCAATGGAAAGAGTAGGAATGGAAGGAGGCCATTAAAGACATGAGGACAGCCTGGTGGCACAGCTGTTAAGTTCACACGTTCCACTTTGGTGGCTGGGATTTGCCGGTTCAGATCCCAGGTGGAGACCTACACACCGCTCATCAAGCCATGCTATGGCAGGCATACCACATAAAAAGTAGAGGAAGATGGGCACAGATGTTAGCTCAGGGCCAGTCTTCTTCCTCAAAAAGAGGAGGATTGGAGGCAGATGTTAGCTCAGGGCTAATCTTCCTCAAAAAAATTTTTTTTTTAAAAAGCACAGAAATGGATGAGAGAGAGAGAGAAAATAGGAAACAAGACTGCCTCATCCCAAGGGGCAGGTTGTCAGGCTGTGTACTGTATGCGACATTCACCTCATAGTTGAGGATATGACACAGTGTCCTGAGGACAAACACCACCTACCTCACTGCTTGACAAGGGCTGCCCCTGAGCACAGGATGAAACTACAAAGAGGTTCTGGTCAAATTTAGACAAATGTGTTAATGGCATATTGATCATGGGCTATCAAGATATTCCAAGATTGATAACACTGTGTTGTATAATTGAAATTGCTAAGAGAGTAGAACGTGAATGTTCTCACCAAAAAAATTTATATATATAATTTATTATATATATTTATATTTATCTATAATATATATTTATATATAATATATATCATTTATATTTACATATATAAATATGTGCAGTGATGGATGTGTTAATTAACCACATGGGAGGAATCCTTTCACAATGTACACATAGCAAATCATGACAATGTACACTTTATTTTTATGTCTGTTGTTTTTTTAATTTTACTTATTTTTTATTATAGTAACATTGGCTTATTACATTATATAAATTTCAGGCGTACATCATTATTTTTCGGTTTCTGTGTAGATTACCTCATGTCCACCACCCAAAGTCTAGTTACAATCCATCGCCACACACATGTGCCTAATTACCCCTTTCGCCTTCCTCTCTGCCCCCTTCCCCTCTGGTAACCACCAATCCAATCTCTGTCTCTATGTGTTTGTTTGTTGTTGTTTTTATCTTCTACTTATGATCGAGATCACACAGTATTTGACTTTCTCCTTCTGACATTCGCTTAGTATAATACCCTCAAGGTCCATCCATGTTTTCACAAATGGCCGGATTTCATCGTTTCTTATAGCCAAGTTGTATTCTATTGTATATATAAACCACATCTTATTTATCCATTCGTCCCTTGATGGGCACCTAGGTTGCTTCCAAGTCTTGGCTATTGTGAATAACGCTGCAGTGAACATAAGGGTGCATATATCTTTACGTATTCGTGTTTTCATGTTCTTTGGATAAATACCCAGCAGTGGAATAGCTGGATCATATGGTAGATCTATTCTTAATTTTTTGAGGAATCTCCATACTGTTTTCCATAGTGGATGCACCAGTCTGCGCTCCCACCAGCAGTTTATGAGAGCTCCCTTCTCTCCACATCCTCTCCAACACTTGTTTCCTGTCTTGTTAATTATAGCCATTCTGACAGGCATGAGGTGATATCTCATTGTAGTTTTGATTTGCATTTCCCTGATAGTTAATGATGTTGAATATCTTTTCATGTGCCTGTTGGCCATGATGTACACTTTAAATATCTTGCAATTTTATTTGTCAATTATACCTCAACAAAGCTGAAAAAAATATATTTCAAGTATCCTCAAGTTGCATAGGTAGCCTACTGCATCAAATCTTAGGGATGTTGCCCAGCATATAGTGGACACATAGGGAATGTTTAGAACAGAAGACGATGGTTTGGCTCTTGGTTCTGACACTTACCAGCTATTTAACCTTGGATAAATCACTAATTCTCTCCAACAAAGAACGTAATCAGAGATTAATTGACCACAAAGAAACCAAAGACATTGATCTACACTCCATTTTAAAGTAGCTCTCCAGTACGATAACCATACTTCCCATGGTGGGGAAAACAGGGAAAAATACATTAAATCAGTACTGATCCCAAAAACCTAAGCCATGATAGCATAAAACAGTGCCAGCCCAGGAAAAACTGAGAAATCAGTTCCCTTACACAGTCTCCTTCAGTATCCTTACTTCTCTTTGGGACAGCTTTCCCCAGGAACAGAGGAGTCTTTGGCCCATCCAGAGGCCCATTCTCAGTTCCCCGGTAGATCTAGGCTTCTTCCCCCTTCAGTTTCTGAAAGTATACTCATGCTCCATAATAAACTTATTCCCCTGAGGGCGTTCATGACCAATACTACCTTATCTCCTGACCTCTCCAGCGCAGGGACTTGGGGTTTTGAGTACCTCTGGAGATGCAGAGGCTCCACACCAAGGGTAGCCTCTAAGAGTGGCACTGCAGACAAAGTAGGCAAGTATCTTAGGGAAAATTTTCACCTGTATTTATGACTTAGAGTAACACAGGGATGGTTTCTCTCTCTAGCTAGTCTATTCTGTGTCTTATGCTAATGATGAGCTATATTTACAGGTTAGTCTTTCAGGTTCTGGACCAATTCAGCCTCCTTGACTTGAACTGGAATAAATATGACCCTATTTCTCTATCCACACTGCAAGGGTGCCAGAAATCCAAAACCAGCTGAGCTTTGGAAATGAGAGTCAGAAATCCTCCATGAGGGGCCAGCCCTGTGGCCAAGTGGTTAAGTTCTCGTGCTCTGCTTCGGGGGCCTGGGGTTTCGCTGGTTCGGATCCTGGGTGCGGACATGGCACCACTCATCAGGTCACGTTGAGGCGGCATCCCACATGCCACAACTAGAAGGACCCACAACTAAAATATACAACTATGTACTGGGGGGGATTTGGGGAGAAAAAGCAGAAAAAAAAAAAGAAATCCTCCATGATCCAGAGTGATCCTCCATGACATTGACCTGAAACAGAATTATTATCTTTGGTAAACCTACATCACCATGACATTTGTCAGTATTGACTTATACAAGGGACTTGACTTTATTAAACTTTCCTGCCTCTTAAAATATAGAACTGCATTGCAAATATGACTATTTAATTATCTATATTTTGAAGGCACTCAACATTTGAGTTAGAGTATTGTGCGGGGTTTGATGGTTTATTAGTCTAGATGGCAATGTTGAGTGAGTGGCAGATTTTACCCCAACTACCCATGGTTGCCCTGTAATGTGCAGCTCTAAAGGCCATACTATTGTAAGCCAAGCCTCAGAACTAATGAAAAGATACTGTTTTGGCTCTTTGTTTGCCTAGCTCTGGAAAGAGCTTCTTATAATAAGCCTAACATATAAAACTAAAGGTCAAAACTGTGTAAGTAAAAGAAGTTCCTGCCCTTTAAGGGGAAAAAAATACATGTTAATTTTTGCAAGAGTTTCAGTTGAATGGGTTTCCAAGGAAACAGGTATCTGCAATGGGTTCATCCCATTTAATATTTATGGCGGAGCAAAGGGAATAGTCCTTTCTAGTTATCCCTTTGTGGTTACACATGACATGCTCATTCCTAACTTTCCTTTGAAGCGATCTCTCTATATTTGAGTCTTATTTCTTCCCCAAACAATGGAAATGAAGGTTCATTCTGTGATTTTTTTTTTAAAAAAGTTGTGAAATATCAAGAATATAAGCTGGTGATAACTACTAAAAAGTACGAAAATAACGCTAATCAATCTGACACACTTTTCTTAGATGAATTGAAGGCTATTGGATTTGCTTGTTGTTTTATTGCAAATCTGCTTACTTTTTGAGTTGGTTTCTGTTTTTAAGATTTGAATTGGAAAAACAAAATTGGAGCCAAAGGACCATCAAGTCTTCAAGTTTGAGTGACTTGTGTGTTTTCTTGGAACAGCTGCTAAAGTAAACTTATAAATTTTTTTTGTATTTGATCTTAAAGCAATCTCAGGTTTACCAAAAAGTGGAAATAATGCAGAGAACTCTCCTGTACCCTTCACTTGGGTTCACCAATTGTTCACATTTTGCCACATTTGCTTTCTCATTCTATGTATGTGGATGTTTGTATGTGTTTGTATGTATATGTATTATTTTTTTTTCAGAACTGTTTGAGAGTAAGTTGCACACATAGTGCTCCTTTAAATACTTCAGTGTGTCTCCTAAAATCAAGGAAATTCTCTTAGAAAACCATGGAACAATGATAAAAATCAGGAAATTTAACATGAATGCATACTATTATCTAATCTATAGACTTTATTTAAATTTCACAAATTGTTCCGCCATACCCACCTTCAGCACACAATAAATGCCCCCTTTCTTTGTCTTTCATGGCATTGACATTTTTGGAGAATGCAAGCGGATTATTTTGTAGAATGTCCCTCAGTCTGGGTTTGACTGATGCTTCTTCATAATTAGAATCAGATTATGCATTTTGGGAAAAATACTAAAAACTTGTTGTATCATAGGATGCTTGCTTTTATAAAAATTTGAATTTAAGTATATGATTCAGAAATAGTTTCCTATCTTCCAAACCACCTACATCTTTGTGTGAGGCAGCTTATGTCTTTATTGATGAACTTGTCTTTGTCTCACTGGGTTGAAGAAAGTATATTTTCCAAAAGTCTTCTTATTAAGCACACATTAAGTGCTCTGAGGGTGAATGTCTCAAGAATAAAAGTTACTTGTTTCTCTGTTACTTGTGACGTTTTTAAGGTTGGAATGACAGGATGATACTTACCTGGGGAACACCTTTCTTTATAGTTGGGACAGAAAGCAGATTCTCCACAGTTTGAAGACTTTTCTGAGGATGACAAATAGACATTACCTCTTCATTCTCTTCTCATGTTTTAACTGGACATTCTTTTCTTTCTACAACCCAAATCATAGTAAACTACGAAACAAGTAAGATTGGGATGTATCTCAGATTAATCTTGATATTTACTGTGTATCTTTCCAGACTACTTTGACATTTAAAATAAAATGAAGAATTTCAATTCACCGTTTTGTATGGGGATCTTGGGCTACCAACATAACAGAGATCTTATTTTTGAAAATTCTTTTACCAGTGCTCTTTTATTCTCCTCATCCTTCAAGTCTCAGTTCAAATAGCACTTCCTCTGTGATTCTTTCTCCATTCCCTATCAGAATGAATCATTTCTTTCCTTATGGGGTCATGAAATGTTATTGAAGTAGTTACTGTGCTCTGCCTTCTCTTATTGTGGCTACTGAACATGCCTGTCTGATTCAGCAGAGATTATGAGTTCTTCTTGATTTAGACCAAAACTGTTCTTGAGTGTGTTCTATGTGCCCAGTACTGTACTATGTGCTGAGAATAAAAAGTTAAACAAGAAACACCACTTCCTGCTTTGGATTTCCAAGTAGATATGTTGGAAGAGCTTTGAGTCTAGCCTTGAAATGAGCAGCAACTCTGTTGACGACCGCGCAATGATAAAATTATATTGGCTGGCTGGCATTTGTGTTAGAGAAGAATAAGAAAGAATTTAACCTACATTGTTTCAGATATAATTCCCTTTTACTCCATATTCACTTAACATTTGAAGTATTCAGTGTGTCAGATACTGTTTTCTGGTTGTTGATATGTCTTTTTAGTTGGGTTGCAAATTTCAGAGCAAGGTCATGTCTTCCTCCTATGGTGTATCCTCCATTAGATCTAGGAAATAACTTATATGATATTGATACATAAATGAGGTGAACTTTTTAATTTTTTTATTTTGATAATCAGTTTTAATTAGGTCAAGCTATTTGTAATCCTGTATCTATTTTTGTAAAGCTTTACTGAGATATAATTTACATACCATAAAATTCCTCTGTTTTAAGTGTACGGTTCCATAATTGTTAGTATATTTACAGAGTTTTGCAATCATCGCCACAATCTTATTTTAGGACATTCGCATCAGCCCAAGGAAATTGTGAGCTGGTTTACAGTTACTCTTCATTCTCATGCCCAGCCCCTGGCAACCACTCATCTACTTTCTGTCCCTACAGATTTGACTTTACTGGACGCTGCACAAAAATGGAATCCTGCAATGTGACCGACATCTTTCCCTTAGCTTATTGTTTTTGAGCTTCATCCACATTGTAGCATGTATCACTACTTTGCTTGAACTTTTCACCTTTAATTATTCTTCATAACATTTTCAAGTATAAGTATAGAACTGGAGCCTTTAATGAACAAAGAATAAATCTTTTGAAAACTACATCAGTTGTGGCAGAGTCTAGATTTTGCATTAGTTATTCTTAAAGGTGAAAAAGCAAAGTAAATGCAGATGACTCAGTCACTCATTCGTTATTCCTATTATTAGGGAAATTTGTTTTAAAATTAATCTCTGACATGTTATTCTGGAATAAAAAAAGTATACTATAGCTGTAAATGTCAAAACCATTCCATTCAAACAATCACTCAACTTTTCAAATCAAGTCCATCAGTGTGAATTACAATGAAATAATCTTCTCAACACATTAAACTAAGGAGAAATGGATCTACTTGCTGTAGGTGATTAAATAATACATGAAATGAGTGGCTATGTGATACTCATGCAAAGCATAAATGATGTTCATAAAAACATAAAATATTGAAGAGTATGTATGTTTTCCAGAGAGAAAGAGAAACAAACATATTGATCAAAATAAATATATGAAGTAGCATTAAATTAGGTGCATCTTTGAAAAACAGACAAATCATTATAATGACCTTAGAATTTGTGTTGAAACACATTATTAGTTGCCCAAAACTTTCAAAACCTTAAAATAATTTTCTAGGTAGAAAAGTAGTGTGGGGAAGTGGGTCAAGCAAGTTCTAGACTAGCAATTTAAGGGCTGAAATTTCAACTAACATCTTCCCTTAGTAGCTACATAGGGTGAGAACCATCCCTCAGTTTTCCACTCTGTAAAGTGAATGGAAATACCTCCTCTACCAGTCTTATTGTTTGGTTATGAAGATAACATGCAATAGACCTCATCATTTTTATTTAGCCAGTGTTCTAATTAAAGTTACACCAAAACTCAAGTCTTATTTTATGTTTTCTGGACTGCGATGCCCAAGCTTCATCAGACTATATTAGACTCATTAGAATTTCCTTTTGAATCAGATGTTCATTCATGGAAAAGAGCAGACATTCCACCATTGGCTTATAAAAGAGAAGAATTCAATGCTGATAACAGTGGTCTAAAATATATTTTAAAAGCCTTACTTTTCTTTCATTCCCCAGCCGTAAGTGTGCTATTCTGTACTCACTTTTGTGTACATACATTTTCAGTTTGGTCTGGATCCTGAGCTCTGTTTTAATTTTATCTCATTTTTTCAAAGCACAAGGAGACCTTATGATTTGCCTTTGGTCTTAGGAAACATCAGTCAGAGCAAAAACCTTGATCTTCATCCTGGGGGCTCTTACGTGCAAAACGCTGTCCTGGAGCTCCAGTCACTAACCAACACTCCTCCAGCCATTGAAATGCTGTGGAGGAGAGGCCTTGAAATAGCACAAATGTCTCTGGGAATTTGGGGTTCTAAAACCCATTACTTGAAAACTTCAATGGAACAAATCTTGACTTTAGGCTCAAATCAGACTGTATATTATTTTTTAATATGCAAGAGAGAATTTTATAGACTTAACACCTATCCAGGATGTTTAGAATATTTTGAGCACATAAATTTCCTTGTATGACATGGTTAAGTTTCTGGTCCTCTCAGGGAGGTCAACTGACAAACCATGGGGGATCACTGCACGTCAGGTCATCACAGCCCTACCTCTGGACCCCAACGTAAGCTACGAAAGGCATGAAGGCAGCAAACTGGAGGCATGTTTTGTAGCCACATCCTGTATTCCAACTTATCATCCTGTTTACGTGGAGAAAACACATAGTAACTCACAACCTGGAGGGATACAATTTTAGGTCTTTCAGCCATTGTCCGCTCTCATTCATTCATTCATTAAGCAACTATTATATGCTTATTGTGCACTATAAATTAACTTAAATATCTAGGAAATAAGCACTATGCTTTCATCTCTAATTTGTGCAATGATTTTAAGAGAACACAGATATAAATATAAATACTATTTCAGCTTTACTACGTAGAAAGGCACCGTATTTTGGAAATAAGCATGGGATTTGCAACCAAATAAACCTGCGTTCAAAATACCACTCATCAGCCTTATGACCTTGGGCAGGTTATTTAACCTCTCCAGGTCTCGGTTTCCTCATCTCTAACACGGGAGCAATTATATCTACCTACAAGATTGTTGTGAGGCTTTAATGATATGATCTACAGGAGAGTCATTTCACAATGCATGGATCACTGTGCGGAATAGAGATAAAGTAGGAAAAGAAAACAATGTGTGACCAAGGCATAGAGACATCGTTCAGCAAAACAGCAAATGGCCTGAGTTCAGGTTATGTAAGTGACAAGAGACAGGATAAAGAACAGTCCAGGGCCACATTACGAAGGACCTGTAAGTCTTTAAAACTCGTCTTGAAAACTAAGGGTGATTTCGAGCTGGGCTGCGGGTTGTGGGAGAGGAAATAGGTGACATGTTTTCGATTCTCCTTTAAAATCAATCCCCTCGCTGCCATGTGGAAGATGAATTGAAAGATCAGAGTAAGATCAGAGGCATAGAAACCTGCTGGGTTAACCAGCTTTCCTCTTAAAGAGAAGTGAAGGGGAGTTTAATTAAGATAGTGACAGCATAGAGTAGTCAGCCCTTTGTGACCACATGTTGTGGCCAAGCTAGAGAGAGAGAAATAAGCTGCAAGGAAAAGTCTGAACGTGCCATCTCTACTGGAACAGATCTGGATTTGAATTCTGACTCCAAATTGCTATCTGTGTCACTTTGAGAAAATAGATGTTTTTTCATATGTTTAAAAAATGTGGATGGGGTGGCCTGGTGGCATAGCATTTAAGTTTGTACGCACCTCTTCAGCAGCCCAGAGTTTGCCGGTTGGGATTCCAGGTATGGACCTATGCACCGCTTATCAAGCCATGCTGTGGCAGGTGTCCCACAAATAAAGTAGAGGAAGATGGGCACAGATGTTAGCTCAGGGCCAATCTTCTTCAGCAAAAAGAGGAGGTTTGGTGGCGGATGTTAGCTCAGGACTAATCTTCCTCAAAACAAAACAAAAAAAAAGATGTGGATAGCCATAATTGTCCCAAAGGGCCATCATGAGGATTAAATAAGATAATGCTTATAAACCCCCAGCACAGAATCTGGCGCAGAGATAAGTTTAGTCTTGGTGTGTGAGGTACCGTGGAGGCATCTAAGAAGAGGTATTTGGTAGGGGGCTGGACATGCAGGTCTGGAGGGCACAGGGGAGATTAAGCTGTGGGCATTGATAGATCACCTGGTGAGAACATGTATGGTTAGAAGAAGGTTGAGGATAGAACCAAAGAGGAGTTGAATTTTAAAGACAGGCAAAGGAGATCACCTGTTGAAGAAGACTGAAAAGAACCAACCAGAGATAGAGGAGGCAGATGAGAAAAGGCTTCATGACACAGAGTTTTCTGCCTCCCCACCAATAGATTGTGGCTGTAGGGGTTGGGTGGAAGCAGGGTGCTTGTGCTATTATGAGAGTATTTTGTCCAGAGACCCAAAGATATCAAAAGTCACTGCGCCTTATGAGAGTCCTGCAGGACGATGACAAAGTATGCTGAGTACAGTTATACTGGTACTACTTGATCACCAAAACCCCAAGTAGAGACCAGGAAAATGGAGCTGGGCTGGCCACAAGGAGCACACTACTTCTCCCAGGCAAATTAGGCCTAAAAGGGTTCAGATCAAGGACAAAGCCAATACACCAGCCAGGACAAGAGGAAACAGAAGACGGAAAGGAGTGCTGAGAATCCAGGGCTCAGGCTAACAGCAAGTGAGGCTGGAAAAGTTGACAGAGACCACCAGCTCAAGGGAGCACTTGAGCTTTCCTCTAAGGCAGTGGTTCTCAAACTTTATCCTGCATCAGGATCCTCAGGAGAGCTTGTCCACACACGCACTGCTGGTCTCACCCCCCAGAGTTTCCGATTCGGTGGGTCTGGGACAAGTTGGAGAATTTGCATTTCTAAGAAATTCCAGGAGATGCTAATGTTGAATCAATTTGAGAACCACTGACCTAAAGATTTTGGAATCTATTTTATAATGTTTGTGAAACTACAAAGCACTGTTTTCCTTAGCCTATTCATTCCAAACATTGATATATTTCACCTAGTAGAAGGCTGCTGTAGCTGGGTCTGTGGTATTATTTGCATGAATGTGCTAGGGCACCCATTCCACCTTAGTGAAATAAAGCATACACCTTAAACCTTAGACCTGGGAAGAGTGTCCAAGTTAAGGAAGCCACCAGGACTGCCTTAATAAGAACCTCCTACTCCTTGGAAATCTCTCAATTCAATTATTGGGGCTGCTTCCATCAGCCTGGGCCACAAGAATGTCTTGTTCCCACTTCAGTGTTCTCCTCAGAGACATTTCCATTGCGCTAGATCAGAATTCATTCCCTTTATACTAGTAAACCGCACTGTCACTTTTTCAAGTACATTTTTGTAAAAGCAAATTCTGCTTGGTGATGGATTGTAAACAAAAGCCTCACCTTAGTATCCTTTAGCAGAGCTGTAACAGGCTGGAACTACCAAAAAGCTTTTTTAAATACGAAAGGAGAAAAAATTAGAAACAAAGTCAAAGTACAAGATTTTTTAAAAGAGGAGGGCTTTGAGCTTCTATTCCTACCCAAACAGACTCAATTCGAAAAGCCAAAGACCCAGTCTTGTTCTGTGGATACCTGGGGATTTGCACTTCCATGTGTCCCACCTGCCTCTTCTGGCCAGTAGATTTCCTCCTTGGTGAAAATCGAAAAAAAATGATGCTCCCCCTCAGCAGCTTCCCAGTCTCCTCCTCTCTGTCCTTGGTGTGTAATCTGAGCGAAAGCACCATTCTTCCAGGAGGTATATCCCTACAAATGACCTTACCTCCGGCATATATTCAACAGAACAGAATTCTGTGTTTCACAAAGTGCGTTTCATGGAATACTGGCAACAGATGTTACAAGATACACAGGGTTCTATGATCAGACGTGTTTGGGAAATGCTGAGTTATAGACAGTCATATAACATTCAACAATTTTCTTATATGAATCTCCAAGGAAGGGATATACAATACAATAAATCATTTCCCAAACTCATTTGACCACAGAACCTGTTTTTATTTCTTTTTGTTCAAAGCATCTCTTGGGACTGGTATTTTGGACCACTTTGGAAACACCATCTGAATATTAATCCAGTAGCCATGATGTCCATTTAATAAGTATCACACAATTACAGTAATCAAGAGAAGAGTGATTCATGCTAACACATCTAGGACTGAGGAAGGAAAAAGTTCCAAAATGATTAGAGTTGGGCATGATCCTAGCAACTCAGGGCTTTATATAGTTTAGCGGAAGTCCTGAGGAGAGAGCATCAATCCTCAGGCCTAGGACAAAGCCCCTTAATTCCCTCCCTCCCTCCAAGGCAATTTTTTAAGCTTACAGCACTAGGGTCACTTGAGAAAATAAAGGCCTCATCTGAAACAAGAGGACTGATACACTCAAAGCAGGAATGGGTTCTGGCCCTAATCACTACCACCTACTGTGTGACAAAAGCCGCTTCATCCCTCTGGAAACTCAGTTTCTTCATAAGTTAAATAAAATACATATGAAATACACAGCTCAGAAGTTCTAGTTGTAATATCCTAGGATTCCGGGGGAAGCCTCCATAATTTCCCAGATGTCTTGGGGATGTGGGGAGAGTCACTTTAAGATAGAGTGGTCCCAAAGTGCCAGGAGCTTGCCCCTGCTCTCATCTATCTGGAGTTGGATTAATTTGGAGTCTTTTTTAAAAAGGAATGAGTCAGAAGATTCCAGACATCTAAAGACCAAGAGAACACGCTCAAAAAGTTATTCTGTACTCCTTTTATTTTCCCCTCAAAAATTACCTAACATTTAGATGTGCTTTCAACACTCATATGGTGAGATCTGGACTCCGATCCCCTTACATCTATAAAGGGACCGTTCCTCACTCTGGGTAGCTCCTTCAGAGGGCAGGTGATGTTTCTATCCTTCTTCTAACCTCTCGGAGCGGGGATGATTGGCAATGATGACACCGTCCCTAGTTCCATAACCTCAACTGAGGTAGGTTTAATAAGCAGGTCTATCTCTGTTCTCTAGTGGCAAAAATATAAAAGAGCAAACTGGCTCAACTTTAGACAAATCGATGTCTCACAGGGACTTGCCAAGCCTGAGATAGTTCATTTACTTCAGTCTGTAAAATTTTATCTTGTTTTAAGACATGCACGTAGATTTGGGTGCACTGAGAGTTCTCCGTCTTTTT
Source organism: Equus caballus (assembly GCF_041296265.1). NCBI lineage: Eukaryota > Metazoa > Chordata > Mammalia > Perissodactyla > Equidae > Equus > Equus caballus. Next base: position 70,224,068 of record NC_091699.1, read on the forward strand.
TCTGAGAGAGCAACCATTGTCGTATATGTGATGGCTGTCAGGGGCTTTCAGGCATATGATGGAATCAAGACTCCTGAAACACAGAGAAAGTGACATTTAAGCTAAATCCTGAAGGGAGAAGGCTCTGCCCTGAGAAGAGCTGAAGGTGCAGGCACTTCAGACAGAGAGAAGAACATGTGCAGTGTCTCTGAGGCAGGCAAGAACTGGGGGTGTTCAAAGAACCACAAGGACACCATTTTGGCTGGAGCCCAATATACAAGAGGAAGGGGAGCAGTTTTGATGTGAGGTGGGGAAGGGCTACCTTTTGGTAAAGAGTTTGAATTTTATTCTAAATGCGGTGAAAAGCCACTGAAGGTTTTAAGCAGGGAAGCGATGAGATCTGACAGGCAGTTTTTTAAAAACATGGCTCTTTGGTTGCTGTATCAAGAAAGAATTAAAGTGGGACAAGGCCAGTTAGGAGGCTATCTTGGGAGTCCAGTGAGTTGACAATGACAATTTGGGCTAGGGTGATAGCAGTGGAGACAGAGAAATGGTTGGATTAATTATGTTTTTTTGGAGTAAAAGCCAATGAACCTGCTGGTGGATTAGATGTAAATAATGAGGGAAAGTGGAGAGTAAAGGAGAGCTCCAAGGATTTTTGCTCAAGCCCCCAGGGGAGGGGTGGTACTGAGATGAGAAGACTGCAAGAGGAACAGGTTTTAGAAAGAATTAAGTTGGAGATGCCTAACTGGTTGTACAAATGGAGATGTCAAGTTGACAGTGGACATAAGATTTTGATTTTAGAGGAGACATCTGGGATGGAGATATACATTTGGATATCATCAGCATTTAACTGTTATTTAAAGCTGTGAGACAGGATGAGATTACCAAAGCAGGGACTGGCAAACTTTTTCTCTAAAGTGCCACATACTAAATATTTTCAGCAGACCATATGGTCTCTGTCACAGCTACTCAGCTCTTCCATTGGAGCACAGAGTAGATACCAGAAGCAGCCACAGACAATATGTAAACAAATGAGCATGGCTGTGTTCCAATAAAAGTTTCTTTACAAAACAAGTAATGAGCCATATTTGGCCCATAGGCTGAAGCTTGCTGACTCTTGATCTAGAGTGAAATTGTGGACTGAGAAGGGAAAGGAGTCCAGGATTGAGCCTAAGGTACCTCAATAATAATAATTATTGTGTATATATAATTATATCACTTACTATGCCAGTCACTGTTCTAAGTGCTTTACTTACATCAACTCACTCAATCTTCACAATAACCAATGAGGTGGGTACTGTTATCCCTATTTCACAATTGAGAAAACTGTGACCTGAAAAAAAGAAGTCCAAATCTTAGCTGTCTAAGCTAGTATGGCCATTCCATGGACTTCAGCAACCTAGACTCCTTCCAGCTCATTCTTCTACCGTCTCTAAATTATGGCTCTCATGCTCATGAACCAGAATGATGGCTGGATATCACATTTCACACTTATCACAGTTATCACATTATCGTACTTCCTTAGGTTTAGTTCTTTCCTGGTGGGTCTCCTTGACCTGTCTCCTCTACTTGACGACATAACCCAAGGACAGGTGAAGCCAGAAGTGTGGAGGGTAAATTTTTAAGAACTAAAGGAAATAGGCTGTGAAACCACAAATGCCCAAAAAGGAGTGGCATGCAGGATGCCCTAGCGCATGGTGAAGGGGTTGGGGTTGAACACCCAGCAGAACAGTAGTTCTCAAATGTTGCTGCCTGTGAAGATAACCTGGAGAACTTCAAAAAATCACAATGCTCATGTTTCACCCCGTATCAGTTAAATCAGAATTTCTGAGGGTGACACCTAGGCACTGGCGTTTTAAATTTCCAACCCCATTGGGGTTATTCCAATGGGCAGCCACATTTGAGAACCAATACAGCTGGAATAGAGGAAAAGAGAGATGGAAAGAGAGAAATAATTTCCTCCTTTGAGACCTTGGGAGTTTGTGGTTTACCTATGAGATTTTCCAAGCAAGATTGTTAGTCTTATCCTTTTAGGTTATTTCTTTCCAGCCATAGACATAGGTGTATTTATCTAATACGTGATTATTGATTGGAACACCTCTAATGAGAATTATCAAAGCCCTCCTAAGTTTATTTCAGGCAGTTTGATGCAAAATGGGTCAAATAACTCTTAAGCTTCTCTTTACGTAACTAAATTAGGGTAGTCAGCCAGGGAAATAAGAAGACAGTCTTACTGAGGCTCACCTCATTTGTGACACGTAATGTGTTTAAACTGCTTTACAAAGAAGCGTGCCGGATCGATCACAAGTGACACCATTGTGATTGCTTCTATCAGGATGTGAGGGGCTGTATTTCACATTCAATGTGAATAGTGAACTCCATTTTCAGCTGCCAGTGATGAGAGTTTCACGCGTTTACTACCGGTAAAGAATATCCCCACTCAATACCATAAGGAGTGCATTTGAGAAAGTTTTGTACTGTTTTCTCCAAAAGATAAAAGTTAGTGAGGAAGTAGGTTCTCTTAAATATGTTTTGAAACTTTTTTCCTGTTCAAAGATTTCTGAGAGAATTCAGGACTTTTTTAATTCCATAAGAATGCTGTTGACTCTCAGTCTTCCAAATGTTTAGTAAAAATTGAGAGATAAAAAAAACATTTTTCAGGAGCCGTTCTTTCCTTTTTCCATGCAGTATGGATATCCAGTTCTGGGGCAGAAGAACGCTCTGATTTTTTAAGCACTTAGAGATTTCTGAAAATCGTTTGTAAGCGTTCCTTTGGAATGAAAGTTGAGGCTCTGGCTTTAGTTGACATTGTTGCTGGTGAAAAGCAAGAAATTGCTTGGATTTGTGCCTTCAGTGAAACAGAAAGGGAGCCTGGAAATGCGCTGGGAAGACCACAGAATTGGGTGGACTCACCACACAGCTTCTAGCCAGAAAAAGAGGCCTTGGAGCATGTGTGTTTGCCAGGAAAGAAAACTGCTTTATTGAAAGGTTAATTTTCAGATTAGTTTTGGGAAATTTGAGATAAATAAATGAGATCAGACAAAAAAAACATAAGGCCCGGATCCTTTTTTCTGGGGTTTTCAGAAAATAATCATTGCTTCCAGTGAAATGTTTTGACATTTTCAGTAGGGAGAAAATGTTAATTGTAATGTTATGTGTGTGTGTTCTTAAAAACACTTGCGAATAAATCTTTTATCTGTTTTAAGAGTAGTCAGAGAGTAAAAACACTATAAAATGTTAGCTGTGTTCTTTATTCCTTGTGGTAACTTTCATGCTTTCTAGGATGTTGCAGTTTATTTTCCGAGTTTAAATATACCAATCCGGAGAAAATTCCTTTACTTGTTTTATAGTCCAGTTGCAGTTTTGAGGAGTCTTATTACTAAGTATCCCCTGGGGTCTGCCTGGGTTTCTTCTCTCATTTTGTCTCATCTTTTGCTTATTTTCTAATTTTTCACCTTCTTCCTTTGAATCGATGGCTCCTTTACTACATTTATAAGAAGTCAGCATTTAAAGACTCTTGCACGACAACAGTCTGTACGGTGAATATACATGCTATTAAGCTACTTAGTGGCGGGAACCATGATTGGCTTTTTGAACAGCCATCTCTGCTTCCACCTCCCTGCTTTGTACTCAACAGACACCCCATAGATGTTTGCTGAATGACTGTAATACCCTCCTTTCTCCTGTCATATGTCCCTGGCCCATAATTCCATGTTGCTCTTGACTAAAGCTTCATGTCCAAAGCAGCAGTCTTGCTGTTGAATATTACAGTATTACATTGTCTGTGGGCTCTTATGAGGGAAATACCAACAAAGTCACACATTCGTGAACCAACAGGAACCCAAATGTAAACATCACCGCCTGAGGCCCAGCCCTGCAAACCGGGTCTCCAGAAGAAAGAGAAAGAATCCCTGGGTTCAAAGAAGGCAGCTTACTGAATCTGACCTGGAACACGCATAAACATGGACATACGCACGCTAGCCCCCATCCACAAGGAGAAAATACCATTAGTAATTATCTTAGCAAGCATTTATGGTCTAATTTGATATTTGTTAGCATCTTAGGTAAAAGCTACGGTAATTCTTATAAAAATACTTTTCCTTTGTGGATCACTATCTTTAAACGTCAAGTGTGTGAATACTACTTAAATCACAATTAAACTTGAAAATAATTTCAAAAACACATTAGAATGGGAAGGAAAGGATAGCTGTCCACAGTTTTCCACATACTCCTGTTAAGAGTGCAGTTAAGCACAAACAGAAGGGGAAGCTGCTGTAATAGAGGGGTATTCTTCATTTAAGGGTATTGGCACATTCTCTCCCGCATGCATTTATAAACAAAACATAAAGACAGAATTGAGCACTGCTAATTTAAGCTCTAGATCTCACGTAGATTAGTGCTAATGATGTAGAAAATTATCATGTGCAAGGAACAGAACAGAACTCACTCGCAGACACCAGTGGCACTTTCGAATGCGGCTTTCTTTGGCATGTTTTAAAAACCTGTGGGACCCATGTGTCATTAGGAAGACAGTTGGATCTTGCTATTAAAAGCCAATCAGTGACATTCAACAACAGATGCAGCCACTAACATTTGTACTACTAGATTAATGTTTTGGAGTCAATCATCAGGCTCGTTACTACTGGATTTTCTCTGGTTCATCTAATAAACTAGATTATTGATTTTAGGATTTTCTGTGTATCCAAGGATAGTCTCTAAGATGTCTTTATAATGTTTCATGCTTAAGTTGTCAACTAAAATGAGGTGACAATGAGTAATCATTTTCTAATCATGTTGAAAGGGGTTAAAACCCGCGTATAAAATGAATCTTCGTAGCTTCGGAGTAACAGAAGCATTCTTGCTGTCACTCCTCCAGCTGGGTGGAGGTCATCCCTACCTGCCTGCCATCCTCCCCAGGAATTAGCTGCATTCACAGCTTAAGACCTTTGATAGTCAGAAATCTGCTTTCCAATATGTCTGAATGGCAGGAGAGCTCAAAAGACACCTCAATCTAAATAGGATTTTAGCACATCAGGTGCTATTCCAAAGTAAAGCAGGCTGGGTGGCTGTGTTGGTGGTGGTGTTTATTCATCTTCCCTTCTCGTTTCATGTGTATGGATGTACGCGTCTCGGCGTATATGCCCGGCTCTCAGGGTGTATGGGGCTGGTGAATGCATGTGTAGAGTGTGTGTATATGTAAAGTAGAAACTGAACCAGGGTAAGAAAATGAACTACTGTATGCAAGAACTATATGAAGTGCACCCAGCTGCTGGCAGCAATTGCTACATGCAGGCCACTGATTATTACGCGTATTTTGAAGATAGTCCGGGTTACAGTGGTTGCAACGCTCAGGCTGTGCCCAGTAACAACATATATATGGAACAGGCCTGGGCAGTGAATCAGCCTTATACCTGTAGTTACCCTGGAAACATGCTGAAAAGCAAGGACTCTGACTTGGACATGGCCCTGAATCAATACAGCCAACCTGAATATTTCACTGAAGAAAAGCCTACTTTTTCTCAAGTGCAGTCGCCATCGTACTCTCAAAAAAAAGGTAGGGACCATTTTACTTCAATTTCTTAAAAGTTTCCGTGTTTGTTTCCAGTGCGTTTTAATGTTACTGTTTGCATCAGCTTCGTCAAATCTTTGACTTTGAACGCTGAATGTTGGAAATTAAAAACAGCAGTAAAGAGAGGTTGCTAGGTAATTGAAAGGGGTCTGTGAACAACAAAGATTTCCAAGCACTTTTTTCCTTCATATATGAAAGCTGGATTGAGTTGTTTTTTAGGCTGTGTGTGTATATATATATATATTGCCCAAAGTGAATATTGTCAGCTACTTTACTAAATAAAATAGGTAAAAGGCTTCCCCTTGGTGGAGAGGCGCTGGGGTGTAGAGAGTAGGACCATTCTCCTCAATTCAGGTTCAGATAAAAACTCACTTGACTTTTTCTTGGCACTTCATATTAAAAGTTTATTTTAGTTAACTAGTAAAATATTTTAATGATTTTTTGATAGCATTATATGTTGACACATTAGGATTTGTAAATGTTATTTTAATATATTTACTTATCCATGTAAACTGTAAAGAACCTACTTGTAACCATATCAAGCTGTAAGAATGTAAAACTCAAAAAGAAACGGATACACTTTATAGCGCCATTGTGTTCCTAAAGTGTGAGATGTCTGGAATCATGTCACCTGAACTCTCTATATGAGAGCGAGTGAGATTTCCTTTAAAGGATCCAATGTTAAAACAAGTGCAGTATCCATTTATTTCAGTAGACGCTGTGGCTGTACAATGCTGTTTAATTTTCTATCAACAAAACATTTCTTGTGTTACCAAAAAGTAAAATGAAAGAGGCAAACAGGTAGTACTCAGGAACTTAGGAGAAACTGCCAGGTAGAAATTCTTTTGAAAATAGCTTAAATTCTAGTGCAAATATGCCAGAAACTCGTTTTTTCTGTGTACAATCTACAGGATACTGCATAAGAAATAAATTTACAGGTTTCTATAATGTGCAAGAATATGATAGCTGTTGATTTTCAAAGATGAATTTCTCGGTGAAAAAAAGAACAGAATGTAGTTTGATTGTGGCTCCTATAAAAATTATCATTTGCTTTTGCTAATGTGACTCTATAATTAAAATTGGCCCATTTCAAAAACAAATAAACAAAATCTACTAAAAGTAAAATACCTGTTTAGTTTTTATCATATACTGCATTCATATTGTCTGTGCTATTCTATAACTTCCAAAGATGAAATATGAAGTGGATTACAGTATAAAACATATTTAGAGTTGTTCATCTGCATTTTCATTTAGTTTCACATCCTCTTGAAGGGCATTAGAATTTCTCATTTATTACAAGGGGCACACCATGTAAGTCCCCTAATGGGAAAATTTGAGATAGACTAAGTGTGTGCTTTCTATTTCATTTAATATTATACTTACAAGTAATTTATCTTCGAAAAGAAGTTAACGTTGCCTCCTAAGACGTGCCTGGATATGACTTTGATAACGTTGTAGGATCACAAGAAAATATTGGTGTCTGTCTCTCTATTTGGACATTCTGCCTTCTTAAAAATTCCTGCAAAACTTTTCAGGGTATTTAACTCTTTTTTTCTTTTGTCTTTTCACTATATTTTCTTCAACCAGAGCTGGTGAATATTTGCTTATAAAAATGTTAAAGCGGGGATCCTTTACTAATTAATTTGACGCACGAACTAGAAGGAAAGACACTTTGTATACATATATTGATGTAATTTCTCAAAGCCATATGCCATTGAAAGGCCACTGCCACCTGCCAAACTCACTAAATCAAAGCAGGCAAATATTCTTAAATGCGCCGTTATTTACTGTTACAAGCCTTTAAGTAAATCCCAGGAAAACTAAACCCAGCTGTTAACTGTCTCTTAGGACAAAAGGTCGTACCCAGCACGTTTATCCATAATGATCCATTATTGATTTTTGTTGTTGTGGGAGGACATCAGTAGTATCTCCTTAAGGCAAAATTAAGACTATAAACAGGTGTTCAGTGGGGCAGGCCTCATTATTCCAATTGGATTTTTATCTATTTTCATGAAATTCATAATTGCTTCATCTGTGTTTGTTGCTGTCACTACAGCTCCATAGACTCTTCAATAATGCAGGCAGCTGTCTTAACTTTTTCATTATTTTTTTAAGGATGGCTTATTCTCTAGCCTTTAATTGGAGTTTTCTAGTATGTAGAGAATGATCATAATCTTGTAAAAAAAAAAAGTGTATTACAAGTACACATAGATGAAATAAAGGCAGGCTACAGCACCTAATGTTAAGACTGGCTATCTTAACAGTGGACCTTAAAATGGCCTTTAGTTCTCTTTATGTTGTTTTTCTATGTTTTTACATTTATAGCCAAACCGGGGCGGGGGGGTGGGGGGGGAGTTATCAAGCTCCTGAAGTGTTGAGAACATGAACTAAGGAAGAGTCAAAATTCAGTTCATTGAATCACATTTAAAATAAAACTTCAGGAATTGGAGGGGGTGGCAAAGAGCCAATATAATTTTCACATTGAGGAGGGCTGACATGCAGAATATAATGTCTATCTTATTTTTCATATAGTATATGAGAAAACATATTCTTAATTTTTAAAAGGTAGGGACAAATAAAAAGAACCCTAGCTATCACTGGAAAGATACAAACTCCTTATTTTTAGTCTTTCAAGTAACAGAGCCGTGATTTGTTATGTTAGAATCAGTCATCATGGCCAGTTCTGCTCCCACACTTCCTCCCTGGCCCCCAGCTCTGGAGGAAAGGGGAGAGTAAGTTTGGAAATCAGACAGAGGGCAGGGGAATTGGCAGCCAGAGTGTTGTGTCTTCTCTTTTGTGGCCATGGTTTTAGCAGTTAAAAAAAAAAAAGTTATCTTTTTTTGTGTGTGGAGGGGTGCTGGCTGTTTTCACCAGAAATTCCAGCTACATTCCAAAATCCCCAAAGAGCTTGCGTCTGGCTTCTCTGCGGGCAGCTTTGCCAGTCAGCCTCTGGGTCTGTTTAAACAGAATCCTTCCCTGGAGTGTCTGTCCTGTGCTGCCCTCCTCCACAGGATTCTTTGCTTGACATTCTGCGTGCCATCTTTACAGGAACTGCATGTCCAGAAAGTTACTAGAGCATTTGCATCAGAATTGGTTATTATGTCCAAGAGAACAAGAATTTCCTGTTTTTGAGCCAGGACCAAGGAGATGGGGTGTGTTTGTCCTGTTCAGTTTGTGTTTTGATCACACATGTTCTTGTTCTACAGCCACATTTTTAGTGTTGCAGAAAGAAAAATTAGTAACTGAAGCAGAAACTCCACATAGACCTGTCCTTTCTGAATCCGCTTTCTTTGCCCCTCTGTCTCGGGGACAGGAATTTAAGTCTTTTTTCATGTTCTGTAACTCTGTTGACTTCACGTGAATAATTGTGTAGACATTAGAAATGGAAATTAAATGGTAAGGTGGAGGATGTTTGAAGTGACCCACATCAAGAGGATTGGATTAAAAAGAAGAGTTAAGCCCCAAAGAAATACGATCTCTAATTAGAATTTCCTTGGCCTCTTTTAAAGTTAGAGACGGACTGCTATACAGTAGAGTTGGGGATGCGGAGGTTCCAAAGTCTGCCCAGGAAAAAAAAAGTTACATGAGAACCAGGTATCCTTAAAGCCTAGAATCACACTCGGTCTGGTGAGAGGCAGGCGGGAGAGGAAATCAAAAGAAGGGAAGACTTATGAGTCCCACCGCATAATCAGTACCAGGCATGAACTTGAATATGAGATGATCACACACCATTTCAATTTCTCTTCTTCCCCTTTTCCTCACTTCCCTCCCCGCCCCTCTCCTCCCTCTCTTTGTCTCTCTCCTTTGCCTCCTTCCTCTTTCCCTCTTGCTCCCTCGGTCTTCCTCTTTCTCCCTCTGTCTCTCCCATCCCTCCTCTTCCTCTCTTGAATTTAATTTAAACACTATATAATCAGTCCACCCAATGAACTAAGCGTTGCAGACATCATGTCTTTAAAATGTAATACTTAAGAGGTTAATGCAGTTGCAGATTTTTCTACAATGCATATGTAATTATAAGGATGCCGATGTGAGGTTAGGATTTCAAATTAGTCACTGCCACCCGTATACTATTAAGAGGCAACACCACTCCAGAAAACAATAAAACCATTTTTTAAAAAAAAATACAGAACACATTTGCTGTTCAAAAAATTAAACGAAAGTGCCTCTCAGCACCCAGAAATGGAAGCAAAGTAAAGAACAGTAGTAGTTTCCAAACCAAATCCAAGCACAGACAAAAGCATGACCTGGCTCTTCTTTCTTTTCTTTCCTGAGAATTAGGTATCTGTCTTGTCAAAGACAGGTCCTTCAGAGATTTCACTGGATGCCCTGACCTCATCCTAAAGCATGCACTGCCATTCCTCACGATGAAAGCTAATAACAGGGCTCCAAGGCATTATGTGAAACTGAAGTCAGGTCCCTGGCAGGCTTGGGAAAGAATGTTGACACTGTTTATTTCCTGGGTGCGGGGTTCACGTCCTTGCATCCTTCCATGAATACTTTCCCACAAACTCAAAGCTTTTTTCTCAGCTCCTGACATTTAGATGTATTCGGCCTGAGGTCCAGTTACTTCTGCCTCTATCAGCTGCTCTGGTCCAACTTTTATGACCCCATCTTCTTGTACTAAGTACTGGTACTCACTTAGTGTCTGTAGTCTTCCTTTTCCAGATCCTTATGACTGCTGAGCTCCCATGCGCTGTCCTTGGTACCACCCTCATCTCAACTCCCTCTGTATGAGCTGCTTTAGAGAATTTCCTCAGTTCTCCTGGAGACTCCCAGAATGTGCTTTCAAGTGGTCACCCCGCTCCGCCCCCTTCCTTTGTCTGCAGATACTTCCTGAAATGTTGTCCTCTCCTCTTCTCTCCATGTTCACCCGTCCTCTCTCTCAAACCTTCTGCTTCCAGCCCCTCGGTGGCAGTTCTTCCCTGTCCTCTGCACCACCAAAGGGCTCCTCCTCGAAGTTTCAGAACCTTCCCATGACCTGTTAGGTCAAATACTAGCATCATCAATTCTTCCCTGCCCTAAAGAATTTCATTTTGATTCTGGCTTTGCTCTTCTGCCCCACACACTCTGTTCCAGAAACCTACGCCAGTTTCTCTATGTGTCCCTCTCTCTGCCATATATTGTCCTCCATGCCTGAACCAATGGTGCTTTTTTTTTCCAACTACCACCCACTGCCAGCGACACCCTGTTGTGCACCCTGCCATTCTGAGCCTGCATCACTTCAGGTCACTAACTCAGCTTACAGCCCAGCAGCCTCTTCTATTTAACCAACACCACATTCTCTCCATCACCCCCGATCCTGACCCACCCTGGCATCAAAGGCAGGTATCCCTTGGTTTATACAATAGCACTGAAGCATTTGTGTAAATCACCCTTTTAAAAGAAAATAAATTCTATATAATGTGATTAGACCAGAGTTTTTCAACCTGGGCGCCATTGACATTTTGAGTCACATAATTCTTTGTTCTGGGGGCTGTCCTGTGCCTTGTAGGATAGTTAGTAGCATTCCTGGCCTCTATACACTGGATGCCGGTAGCACACCCCCTCCCAGTTGTGATGACCAACAATGTCTCCAGATATTGCCAAATGTTCCCTTGGGGGCAAAATCACCCCCAGTTGAGAACCACCACATTAAAAGAACTTAATATTTAGAGAACATCTGAGGTAAAGGATCTTTTGTGACGTGAAAATCCCTCCTCAGTCTTCATGTTAAACAGTTTCAATTTTTGTATATTGAGTTGTTTCAAAGTGGAGTACACTTGAACATCCATGTACATAAAAACATGCGACATGCTACTTTCATATATGTGTACATAGATATCATTCCTATAGTCTGAGTTTGGGTTCTCTTCCTCATATATGCCTGCCTATGTCAACTCTATCTAGATCGTAAGCACCATGAAGGCAGTAACCTCCTTTACTTCACGCTCTGAAGCACACATCTACCATGACTGTAGGGCCTACCTGCAGGGAGCCCACTACAGCTCATAACAACCATGATGTTATCCTGATGGCAATGCAACTGCTCCTTCTCCTTCATATAGCATCATGCTGAAGAGCTGAAAGCCCACATTTTTAGAGCTATAATTTGAATCTCATTCTGAATGAATTTTCAGATAAAGAAAAGGTACCCATTTTTCTCAAACATGCAAGACATGAAATAACTGTGGGTGCTTCTGTGTAAGCCCAGTGCCATAAATTGACTCTCAAAGCAAACTTGGAGGCAGCTAGTGCCAATTTCTGGTGACCTTTCCCAATCTCCTCCCTCTCACCACTCTTCTAATACACTTTACTTCCCTGCTTTCTAATCTATCCCCTCTTTTAAAACAGGAAATGATCTCTTTAGTATGAGAGTTCTAAAACTCCAACACCTACAAGCACCTGAGAGCTGATATTAGTGAGAGAGAGGCACAGTGGTTGCATAAGGACTGCTTAAATTAAAATTTTCAACTAACACATACATTGTTTATATGTTACATGATAGGAATATTTTTCACTTTCATAAAGAAATATTCACTTTCCATAAAGAAAGAAAAGAGAAATTCAATTTATTGAATTACTTTTGTCTTTTCACTTTTGACAAAGATTAAAAAAATATTGTTTTTACTTATAAAAAGTCAATGCAAGAACAAACATAAACAGCAACTAAAATATAGCCTCAGAGTTGGGGCACAATAGGGAGTGGTACTGACTGTGGAGAACCAGAAAGTATATCTCTTTCTTAGGAGGTAGGCTGCCCTTCTCAGTTCAGTTGATTATTGCCCTGTGAGAATTTGGGCTTGATATTTCCAGATCTTCCCATTTTTTCACGTGAAGCAAGAAATCTGGATTTTATATGAAATCTCTTAGTTTTAAAAATTGGCTGAGATTTTTAAACACTCTGCAAGCCAAATACTGTAGACTGCCAGTGTGTGTACCCTTTTGATTAAAATTTTGACTGAGACTCATTATACCAATCTATTCCCTTTCCTAGTGATTTGCATCTTCAAGTGCTTTAGCTTTAATTGTAGATTCAAAGGTTATGTCAGCTATTAAGAATCTGAGTCCACAGGGAGAAGGAAGTTTAACTGGGGGGACTTTTTCTTGTGTGTGAAACTGTGTTATGCCCAAGCCTAGCCCTAAAACTTAATATATTTTGGTTTCAGGAATTCTTGAATCAGAAGAAATCATCTGAAACTTGCTTTTGCCCCTTTTGCTGCCCTAAGACTTCTAGATGGTGGAAATCCAGAGTCCCTGGTCTTCATGTCCTCTCCCCTTTTCTGGCTTAACACCTCTAACCTGGTCCTCTTTCTGCTCCCCTTTCCCTCTTCTACCCCCAATCTCTAGAGTTTGAAGACTTGGGACTCCAGTGTCTTCCGTCCCCCAGCAGCAAGGGCCCAGCCACCAGAGGGCAAGGTGTAAAGCAAAGATGCTCGATGATTCCACGAGAGAAGTAGGGAGAGCAGAAAGATGGTTAATGTTCTAAGGAAAGATTTTGTGAAATGGGAGCCTCTGAGGAAGCTTTGCTGGGAATTTGCAGATAGCAATAAAAGAATACCTTTAAAGTTAATGCTGTTTCAAGTTTGTACCCAGGATCTTACACACTAGGCCCATACATGTTTGTTAAATAAATAAATGAATTGATGGAGAGATGAATGGATGGACGGATGAATGGTTGGATGAATATATGGGTTAGCAAAGAGTAAAAGACTAACGTGATGCAAAACTTGGCACCTAATACTAAGAATTAAATGTAAAAGGAATCAGGATTAGTATTTTGGAAAAAAAAAGGCTAAGAGATGAGCTATTCAAGACTTTTTTAAATATATAAAGAAATAACAGGGAAGAAGGTGCCAGTGGGGAAAAAAGCTTAGATCAGAAGTATTTGAGCTGTGGGATGAATTGAGGAGGTTCAATATAAAACTGGAAGAATGAGTAACCATGTTCATGATTTAGCTTCCTTAGGGGTGTTAAAATGTAGTTTCATCCGATATCCTGACCCAAACCACTCAGGGTTCTTTGTTGGCTCTAAGTTGATGGTTCCACAAGATGGATCAACAACATGAACCTTCTTCACCTCTCTGAACTGCCTAAAGTATTTCCCACTACCAATGATAACCACTGTCCTTTTAGATGCCAGGACTCGTCCTGCTGGGCTAATGGCCTTATACAGAAGGTAAGATTAGCCAGCTTGGAAATGGTCTCTGAACTCAGCTCCTCTCCTCTTCCGCTAGGTCTACTTTCCTAGGCAGCACCTTCTACTTGACCTCTATCATCAAGAATAATCTGCCTTATGTTCTATTCTCTAAGGGCTGTGTGTCTGCCAAGAGGTGCCAGTGTCTCTTCTCCTAGGACTTGAGACACTGTTATAATTCACTCAAAAGAGTTAAACTAGCCAGACTTCTGATTTTACCCAGACACGGGAAAGCCTTGAATCCAGTGCAAACCAAGAAGCCAAGCTTACTGCCTGTTGCATGATTTCTAGTGCAAATGTACACAACTTTCCCCTTCCACATACCAAGTCCCTCTGAGAATCAAGTTTTTTTAAATTAATGTTAGCTACAACATGGATAAACCTTGAAAACATTATGCTCAGTGAAAAGCCAGTCACAAAAGACCACATATTGTATAATTATGTTTATATGAAATGCCCAGAATAGGCAAATCTATGGAAACAGAAAGTAAGTTAGTGGTTGCTAAGGGCAGAGTGGGTAGAGCGCATGGAAGGAATGGGGGGTTACTTCTAAAGGTACAGGGCTTCTTTTGGGGATGATGAAAGTATTGTAAAATTTATTGCAGTGATGATTTCACAACTCTGTGAATATATTAAAAGCCATTGAATTGTATGGTATGTGAATTATATCTTAATAAAGCTGCTAATAAAAAAAGGCTAAAAAAAATGTTAGTAATATCTTACCATGTCAACCTATTTTACATGCAGGATAATACTTAGCAATTAACCAGACATTGCTAAGTGTCAACTAAAAAGAAATCTCCAAGTCTTTTGTTGAACAAACAGATGGAGTTTGCTTTCATAATAATATGCTTGATAAAGTGGCAGCGTAGTTTATTAGTCTAAAACATAATGTATCTAAGCATATAAGAGCTAGTGAAAGTATATCATCCTTGGACTATCACACATCATCATAGGTCTTAATTGTTCTCTGAGGTGTTATTAACCATGCTTCTTTAACAGTCACCTAGAACAGCATGCAGATGCAATTCTCAGATGAGCAGTGTGGCTTCCAGGGCTGTGTTTCTCTATTTGTTTCTAGACATAACCCAATACTGACATCCGTTCACTCTCTACTCCTAGCAAGAGAACTAGCACTACACATGCATTTTCCTCAGCTGGGCATATTAGCCAGCATGTGACTCATTTGGTGAGCACAAAAAGGGAAAAAGATGGAGATGCTGAGCTAGGAGAGCAAGAAATGGTTAAGTTATCTAGGAGAACTGGTTAGCATGAGATGTTGTCAAGTGTATTCAGTAACCTTAAGAGAATCCCCACCTACCTGTTCATTATGTGTGGGATGTTACTCCCTGATGGAAGTTATTTGATGATGAATAATGGATTTAGGGTTAATGATTGATGTATCATTGCCTTTGGTGACTGTTTTGGGTAAATAAAATGGTTTCAAGTTAATATTTTCGGGAAGAGAAAGAGATGAGTGGGGTGCACTAGTATGATCATGTAAGCAACCGTGACCAACTTAAGTAGATGTTTCTGTAGAAGTTTTGATGATTTAACTAAAGACATTTAATCTCCTAGTCATCCACCCACTAAGGAGAAAATCTAGAAGAAATAAGAGAGCAGAGTAAACCACCCATCAGAGTAGCAGTCAGAAAACGGGAGTCCATTCCACTCACAGATTGAATTATCATTGGATTCAAGGGTTCACAAGAACCTTAAAGGTCAAACAGTTTAACCATATACATAAATTGTTGAGTTACATGGGGGAGGAATTCTTCAGTGTCCTGCTGCCAACACCAAAGGATAAAGCAGGCAGGTTGTGGTGAGGTAGGGTGAGAGATGCAGAGGGGCCTGCATTAACTATGGTTAATGTTCTCTGGCCCTCCCAAGGCATGTCTCACAAGCAACACAGTGTCCAACTGCAATACAATTGGTTCCCCAAAATGAGATTAGAAGGAAATGACCTGCACCTCTTTCTCCCTTATCTCTGCCATCTGCACTTGATACTGAGAACTCAAAAGTCTTTTCTCTGATCAACCATACATAATCTCTAGGCATAAGAGGTCAAGAGGTAGACAATATCAAGATGTATAGTTCATCTGCCTTTACCAGGAAGGTGTGTGTTTTAATAATCGGTTACTTTGTTGTTTAAAAGTTATGTTGTGTTTTATACGCATGTGTTTCAATGCACACACAAGCACATGTGCATACACAGTCAGCACGCTAATCTAAGATGAAGAAACACCAAGGTGCACAGTGGTTATCTCTGTGGTGGAGAGTTGATAGGTAAATTTGTTTTTTGCTAATATATGTCCTTCAATTTTTCTACAATGAACTGTATTACTTAGTGTAATTTTTTATTTAAAAAATCTGGACTTCATAAGGAACTAATACACACATTGTTTTTGATTCCTAAAGACTGACCACTGAAGTCCATTGGTAAATGTTAAAGTCCAGAGCATCTCTGACCATTTTCACTATGACTCCTCAATTCTACACACTTGATAACTAGTTAGTTCTCTGAATACAGAGCCCTATTGGAATTTTTTATATTGTTTCTTCTTATGGATGGACTCCCCAAAACTGTGTTTGGAATGA
Organism: Equus caballus; assembly: GCF_041296265.1. Classification (NCBI taxonomy): domain Eukaryota; kingdom Metazoa; phylum Chordata; class Mammalia; order Perissodactyla; family Equidae; genus Equus; species Equus caballus. The sequence continues at coordinate 70,240,390 of NC_091699.1, forward strand.
ATCAATGCCTAAAGAGTTTTCCTGTAGATTTTGTTAGTGTTTCTTATTAAATTTGAGCCACAGCACCATCAGTTACCTAGCAGACAGTGGTATACAACCGTAGGATTTAGAGTTTATGATCATGTAATGAGAAAACCTAACCAGCAAGGAAAGTTTCTTTTGAGTGCAACAGATAGTGGTTTATATAGCCCAAAGTAGGAAGTTGAGCAAGTTGTGTAAAATTCAGACTTTAAATCTCCACTTTTGGTGATGACATCTTAATCAAACTGGCCTGGACATAGTGCTTTTCATTTCCATGCTGTGGGAAAGTAGTATTGCCTTAAGCTCTCCTTAGTCCTGTGTCACTGTATTGAACCTAGTGATCAGAGCAGAGCCAAAGAAATCAGGACCAAATCTAGTTGATCGTGAGCATGGATCTCCCCAGATCACTAGGTCTTGGACGAGCTTGAATCTGGATGTCTTAGTCTTAATCTGAGTGGAATCTTGGTTCCAAAAGTCAAACTTTCTAATGCAGTTTTCATTGGTCCAGAAGTTTGGGCCCCTGTATCTGCATTATGACCTCTTTCGGAAACCCCTGCCGAGATCTTTAGCCTTCTCAGGCACACCTCCAGCCTTCAAGCCTGCCTCTCTGTAGGTTCCAGATATAATTCTCCTCCCTTATGTTCTTTACCATTGGCCAATAGCAGTGATCTTGAAAAACTATGATGCCATTTTTCAGAGGAAGCAGGTGCTAGACGCGGGGCTTTTGGCGTAAGTGATATGGTCCTGCCCTCTAACTGGAACTGCACAAACCTATAGTGAAACAGAGATTACCGTCTAAGAGAGGAAAAAGTTCCCAGGTAGTTATAATGCAGATAATAAAGGGCTACTCTTGGGGAAGCACAAGGCAGTGTGGGAGCACCCAACCTGGGCTTGGGCTGGAGGAAGGGCAGGAAGGCTTGTCAAAGAGTTTCCATTTTGTGATTCTGTTCGTAGCCCTATCCCAATCCTACCACATTATATGCAGATGATCTGTTATTATCTGTTTTCCCTACTTCATGGAAAGCTTCCCCAAGAATGAAAACTTAGTCATCTTTAGATCTTTGGCACATTGCCTGGCACATGGTATACCCATATAATTGTTTGTCAAATGGAACCCTCCTCTTCTATTTCCTTAATTTCTTTGTTTTTTTTATAACAGCTTTATTCATACATTCATAAATTCATACATTTAAAGTGTACCAAATATATCCATACAAAACAATGGTTTTTCATTCAATGGTTTTTAGTATATTCAGAGTTGTACAACCATCAGCAATATATGATTCCAAAACATTTTCATTACCCTGAAAAGAGACTTTGCACGCTTTAGCAGTCACTCCCCATTCTCCCCTCCCTGTAGGCCTTGGCAACCACTAATCTAATTTCTGTTTCTAATTTACATTTCATATAAATGGAATCATACAATATGTGGCCTTTTGTGCCTGGCTTCTTTCGTTTAGCATCGTGTTTTCAAAGTTCATCCATGTTATAGCATATAACAGTACTTCATTCTTTTTTATGGCTGAATAATATTCCATTGTACAGATATAACACATTTTGTTTATCCATTCATTATTTGATGGAGGTTTGGGTTGTGTCCACCTTTTGGATATTATGAGTAATGCTGCTTTGAACATTCATGTACAAGTCTTTGCATGGATTTATGTTTTCAGTTCTCTTGGGTGTATACCTAGGAGTAGAATTGCTAGATCATATATAACTTTATGTTTAACCTTTTGAGGAACTGCCAAACTGTTTTCCAAAGGACATTTTACATTCCCACCAGCAAAGTTTGAGAGTTCTAATTTCTCCATATCCTCACCAGCCTTTGTTGTTGTCTGTCATTTTTATTATAACCATCCTAAAGGATTTTAAGTGGTATCTCATTGTGGTTTTGTTTTGCGTGTTCTTGCAGTAGTGTTGAGCACCTTTTCATGTTCTTGCCTTCATTTTCACCTTTTTTTCTCTCATTGAGAAATGACCAGGACTGGAAATACAGAACTCCGTTGTTTATACATATGATTCTCAAAGGAAGAAACCATGTCTTATTTATTTTTATATTCTCAGCACCAAGCACAGTGTTAATACATAGTAGATACTAAATAAATGTTTTCTGAATTCGTGAATAGATAAACGATGGGATGAATGCTCAAATCATTTCAGTCCCCTTTTTTCCTGCCCAGATCCCTCCCAGAATTCTCTTTTTATAAATGTCTGGTGAGAGTTTTGAAACCCTTGATGTGAACTCAACAGATGAATCATGGTTTGCATGATGGAAAAGTTAACTAAGAAAAGCTGTGATATTTAAAAAGATAATCCTGTACATTACCAAAGCTCACTTAGAAGTCATTTATCTCCATCCCAAGAAGGGAAATTTTTCTAAAATAAATCTAAAATAAAATAAATTCTACAAAATTATGAAAAGGATTCATTTTATTCTGTTTTCTTTGTGGCTTTTTTTCCTGAAAAGTAAGCCCTCAGTGACCCAGTTTAATTTTTAAAAATCTATGAAAATGTCAAAGTGGAAAATCCAGTAAGTCATCTGTCATTTCAACCCGGCTAATCTTTACTGAAACCAGAGAATTTATTGAGTCAAAGAACTTCCAAAGGGGCCCCAATCAGGAGAAAGAATGATGTGTTTTCTCAGCCTCTCCCTTCTCTATATCCCAACGAATCCTGCCTTTTTTGATTTTTTGGTCCTGTCTAAAGCTCTGTGCTTCTGTGGTAAACTGTTGATACCTGGGAAACTGAATTTGCCCTGCTGTGTCCGTTTCTCGTGCATGAACACCATCTACACATGAAAGGAAAGAGGCAGAGACAGCTGGGAAGTGGACGGCTTCTGTTTTTGTTTTTAAACTTAAGCTTCTTGGGTCAAGGAATTTAAACCAATAATCGACTAATAAAGAGAGTTGTCATGGTTGTATTTTCTTAATAAATAGAACCTCTATTATTTCACACTCCTCAGTATTGGGTTATGTATCATAATATCACAAGTTTAGCAAGTTTCTTTGTAGATGGCCTTATTCATTCTACTTAAAGTTAATTGTCTATTTTTAGAAACAGACCAGCCTCACTTATACCGGAGGACTAGAAGTTAGGAGATCTTGGTTTTGGTCTGTGCTGTTCATTTCTGGTGTGACCATGAGGACGGCCAAATGTCTGAAGGCCTGTTCACCTCAAAAGTACCCGATGATCTCCCAGGACCTTTCCAGCTATAAGTTTTCTAAATTTTTTTCATGGTGCTCTGATTCCAATGTGGATTAAGTCTTCTAAGAACAAGTTCTGAAATAAGCCTTGAGAAAGAGGTTGTGTTATCCAGAATCCAGAGCACTCCAGGTGCCTCAAATCCTGGCCTCTCTGCAGGATTCATTGGCTCCAATAGCTTTTGGGTCTGTTCCCACCTGCACAGCAAGAGTGATCACTCCTATTTCTAAGGCATTCTGAAATTCTGGGCCTGACGTTAACTCTGTAAGTGTGAGATAAGATACTAGACAAGTATAAGATGCTAAGAAAGTATATTAAGTCAGGGAAAAACTTTTTAAATTTCTTCTTGTTAAATGTTTTATTTACCTTTTATATTTAAAACTAAATGATCACAAGATGTAAACCCTAAAGCAGAAACTGTATTAAAACATCCAAGACAGCTCAGTCTTTCCTCCGCCCTCACCCACCTCACCTCTTGTCCTCTCCTTCCCCTCCTGCGAGCTATGATGCGTCCTTGATTTTAACATAATATTGTTTACTCACATTCCTCTTTTTGCCTCCTTCACAGGGTACATCCCGAGTTACTTAGACAAGGACGAGCTATGTGTAGTGTGTGGTGACAAGGCTACGGGGTATCACTACCGCTGCATCACGTGTGAAGGCTGCAAGGTAATGGCCCTGGGGCCAGTGAGCTCCTGCTCAGCCCGGCTCCAGTCCCCTCCCAGGGTTCCACCGGAATGCAACATTCAATTCAAATCAAAATCAAATCCCAACATTCTTGGCCTGTGATCATCCAGGTGTCTGGTTGTCATCTTCATTTTTGGCATGTTCAAGAACTGAATTTATTATTTTTTTCAAATCAAAAATAACCAACTGAAGTTTTGGGAGAGTATGATATCTGGTTTTCTAGACAGGGAGAGAATAAAATGAAATTAAACTAATAAAATTCTCACTTTGAGTTTAAAAACGCATAGATATTTTATAACATATTATCATCCTAAGAAATAACCATTTCTCCTCCTGTTTGAGGAGGCAGAGCTCGCTGTAGCACAGGCTGTTGGCCACTGTTAATCTCAGTGAATACACTGACTTTTAAAGGTTCCATTGGGGAATATCTTTGAGGCTACTTAGATTCAATTATGTTCTGAAATTATCCAAATTGGCTTTCTGCACAGCCTGCAGTCAGTAAGTAAATTCTGGTCATCCATCAGCTAATTTCATGTTCTACAGACCCATCATCAGGACATACTTGACAAGAATACACCAGTGATCAACAGGCAGTTCACTTCCCGAAAGTAAGCCCAAATTTGCCTACTTACAATCTTCGCCATCGAAATTAAGATGAGCTTTCTGGCAAATATCTTTTGGTCCAACAACCTAGCCTAGAAAATAAAGTCTACTATGAAGGTAAATAAAGCTTCCCCTGGTGCTGTATTCAGCATACAGCTAATGTTTTATATATGAGGAAGTATGTTAAGTCACGGAAAGACTTCTTCAATTTCTTCTTATTAAATGTTTTATTTACCTTTTACATTTAAAACTAAATTATCACAGGATCTAAACCCGAAAGCTCAAATTTGTATTAAAATTATAAAACAATTCAGTCTTCCCTCCTCCCTCACTCGTCTTACCTCCTCTCCTCTCCTTTCCCTCCTCCAACTGCCCCCTTTCCTCCTAACCTTTGACCCTAATCCCCAAAAATCAACATGTTAGCTCTCTTTCAAACTAAGGTGTCCGGTTTTCCTAGCGGAAGATTTTCTATGCAAACTCCCTACTTTTTGTGCATGAAATTAAGAAATAGCAGAAGCCTGCTAAAAGTGTTGAGATGATACATCCATTGGAAAGAGGTCATTCTAAGGTCCCAAGGCCTTATATCTGCAAGACTATTTTTTGGAAGGTGACATACATATTCTCATTTACCCAGACCCCTTTGATCTGGAATTTGTAACCTTTTAACAAAGATGAGGCTAAAGCTTGCTATTCCATCTATGAAAATAATGTCTTAAGGAGTTTAATGGAACTAATTACAAATAAGTCCTGGCTATTTATTCATTGGGAGACTTGCAGACTGTCTCTTGAAAGCCCAGCTTTATTGGTTTTATTTGAAAGTAATAAAACTGCATTACTTTAGACACATTCTCTCATTCCAAAAGCTCAGTAATTCAAACAGGTCTTTTTTCTAAATTAGCCCCTATTCATGAGGCTTTACCTGCCTGATTATGCAGCACTGAGATTCTTTCAAATCAGCTTCTAATGGAAAATTTTGAATTCTAGGACAGACTCTAATGAAAATTCCATTTAATACTCAACTCCCCAAAGTGACTCTAACGACTGAATGTGCCTTACAGAGGACTTAGTGCTTATTAGCAATTGACTTAAACAAAGGAGAATCAAGCGTATTAACCCGTGTCCCTGCCTCACGTACATCTTCATGATGAGCAAGAAACCCACTAGCCTCTTTTCCTACAATCACTGGATGTTTAGGGCCTGATTCAACCGAGGTTTACTTAAAAGAAGAAATCATGTAGCAAAAAGCTAGATTTCTCAGCCTCTGTGCCTTTATCTCAGACCAGAATCCTGTTTCTAGGACCGCCTCCAGCATAAAGTCAGAAAGAAGCCTTCCTAGGGTGGTTACACAGATCACTTAATACAAGAACAAAGAGTCTTAGAAAAAGACAAAGGAGTTTTTCAAATGAAACAGTTGTTAAGAGTGGCCAAAGATGAAAAAGGTACCGTTCACATATTGTTTATTCAAACCTGTAATTTAAAAATATTTCTACCCCATCCCTCCAATGTGTACGAGGAGAATCTTTGCCCGTTATACCCTGACGACAGTTGAAATCTTTTGGAGATGTTGTCTCTGTTTTAATGTGCCAGTTTTTATGCATCTTTTGCAGAAAGAATACTGCCCCACAATTAGCCATTTTTAAGAAAGACTCAAAGCTTTTTAACAGCTGCCCAAATATTGTGCTAGGAGGGTGACACAGCTCCTTATTGCACTGATCAGTGCACCATCTCAAAGCACTAAGAATGGATGCAGAGAAATATGTCTGATGTTGACTCTAAAAGCACGACCTCCACTCTCCAACAAATCATCAATGAAATATATGTCCTTATTCATTCCTTGGGACATCTCTTTTGTCAGCTTACCTCTAAGAGGATTTTATATATATATATATATATATATATATATATATATAAGTAGACGATGTTAAATATTTTCTATGCAAGTTGACTTCCAGGAGTTAATTTTTGTCACTTTTTAAAATTAAGGGACCTCGCATCTTTGCATTTACTCAAATGAAGTGGTCCCTTATCACATCTCAAAATATGCTTTTATTATAGCTTAGGGGAGGCCAGTATCTTCAAAGAGATTTGGTCCATGAAATGCCCAAGAAAAGTCATCAGAGATAAGCACAGAAAAGATGGTACTATGAATAGCAGAGCCTGCTACCTCAACACTTTTTTTGAAATAGGCAAAGTATGCATTATTTCATTCATTCCACTTAAAAGTTCATAGAGTAGCCTTTTTGGAGGAATGACTGTTACCCCGTGTCTGGTACATCACACCTCATTGCCTCCTTGGTGTTGTCTGACTCTTCGGCATGCTCTCTGCCCCCTAGAACATGAGTCAACATCAGAGCATGGATGAGAAAAGAAATCTGCCCCACCTCAGATAGAGTAACGATTTTCCTGTCCTCACGGGATGCCCTGGACTTTGTTGTTTCCACCTCTAAGGAAACTGCATCCTCCAGAGGAGGGATGATACCCAGCCCCTCTCCTCCCTGGCTGTGACATTCTTGCCAGGGATCTCTGGGTTTCTTAGGCCCTCCAGGCAGGGGTAACCCTTGAGGGGTGGATTAGACAGAGAGTAACAGACCTGGAGGAGGGAGGTTCCCAGGGAAGCTTGTTTTTCACTCTGTGGCGTGTCCTGACATTCACACTTTGGTAGGATTTGCCCACCTTGAATACCCAGGGAAACATTGCTGACTTCTCAAACAGCTGCTCTGTGTGTGATTTAGTGACTCTTACAACAGTATATCAACATCATTCAAACTAATGGACTCAAGTGTTTAAAGATGTTAAAACACAAATATAACATGACAGTTTTTCTGTTAGAACTTGAACAATGGACATGGCAAGGAAGTTACAGACATGCCCCTAAATCAAGTCCATTTGTGTCAATTATTGCTGTCATTTTTCCATTTTATTCTGCTTTGCCCAGTATAAAATCATACCTTTGACATTTTCATTATAAGAAAGAGCTCTTGTCTCTGAGTGAAGAATATGCAAGTGGTATGTGTACATAATCAAAACCCAGGAGAGTTAAACAGGATAATTAATCTAGGTCAACTGGTATTTCAGTCCCAACATTTATGTAACAAAGTTAGAGGTCCCCCTTAAGCCTTAGTAGACAATATCTTCAAAATTTGTTTTGCCTTGCTGTTCTACTAAAACAGATAAAGTGTTTTATTGAGGAGTGAGTGGGAGGGGACTATTTATAATCTGTTCTTCTAATAATACAGTAAAATTGAATTCAGTTTATATCATATAAGCAGTTAAGTAAGATTTACACTCCAACTCCTGGTTCCAGGCTGAGTTCCAGCATGGACTTAACTTGTGATTTTGGGCAAGTGATTTAACCTGTCTGAGGCTGAGTTTTTTTAATTCCTGCAATGGAGATGTTAAGAGTACCTCTTCATAAGATTGGAAAAGAGATCAAAGAATATGGAATGTGTCTACAGCACTTTGCAATGTGCCGCTCACAATAAATGCTTTCTGCCATTATTAATTCCTACAGTACAAAAGTATAGTTGCCAAGACTTGAGTATCATGTCCGGAAAGGTTCTAGTATAACACACCCTTGAGATTGTTATATAAGTCACCTCAACCTGGAACTAAACGGTATCCTCAGAAACCTTTATGGTGGCACTCTCTCATGCCTTAAGAAAGGAAGAAACATATTGAAATTTATGTTGTGTGTCTATGGATCCTGGAGAAAAAGAGTGTTATGAAAGGGAAAACCCCAATGCAATGAGCTATGGGAAAAATTTGGTAGAGAACCTGGAATTTTCTACTCCCCAAGTCTGTTGTCTCAAGGGCTATCTGAGCTGGTCATGGCCATCTCAAGAGTGAAAAACAAGAATTCAACTAAATCTCTAACAGCAGTTAATGCATCCATTTAATTGCTAAATGGTTAAAGTGTTAATTAATAAAGTCTCACAAGTATCCAGCTCTTCTATTCTCCAGTATAAAGTGTAGCAAACCTCTTCATAGCTCAATTTAGCAACACAATTATGGCACTTTATGAAATGAAATAATACAATTTATATTACTCAATGTTTAGAGAAAAAAAAGCGAACACTAGATTTTCCCATTAGCCTCTTTTCCTTGAATAAATGCCAGAAAGATGTTGACTCTGTAGTCCTATAACATATCCTTCAGCTCAGATTTAGAATTCCCTTTGGGCCAATGGTCCTATATCTGAGCAGGTAGCGCTATAGGCCCATACACAGGTAAGGTCCAAAACAATCCATCGCAGTTTGTGGACACAAAATTCTGGAGTCATTTATTCCAGAAAAGATAAAACTGTTGTCTTGGGTCTTTCTTTTTCATGTAGGGTTTCTTTAGAAGAACCATTCAGAAAAATCTCCATCCATCGTATTCCTGTAAATATGAAGGAAAATGTGTCATAGACAAAGTTACACGAAATCAGTGCCAGGAATGTCGCTTTAAAAAATGCATCTATGTTGGCATGGCAACAGATTGTAAGTAATCTTCTTCCTTTGCTTCATTTTCAAGGAGTGTTGATTGGGGGAGGGTTTGGTTCAAGGAGATCAACCAAGCAGGAAAGAAAGAAGGAACCAATGTGCACAGAGGGAAGACACGCAACATTCCCACAGACCCCTCACTCCCAGCCATAGCAGGGTGGTTTCCATGCTACCCTCCTTGTCAACTCCTAACCCTCCGAGTATCCAGATGATGGGTGAGGGGAAGCGGTTAAATTATCCCTATCATATTTGCAGGACAGTCAGCAATCCTCTGTTTGGGACAGAGATTACAAATGAGGTCTTGTCCATTCACCTTGATAAGGTGTAATTTTACGTGCAACATTCATGTGGTGAGAGCCTCAGGGACTAGTCCTAATATTTTTTCAAAAGCAGAGACAGGAATTTATTTTGTGGACATTTTTGGAGACGGGACACTGGCAGAAAACATCGTGTTCAGAAATTTCTGAAGAATGTGAAGTTGAGTGCTGTTGCATGAGTCATCCTGCAGTTGGTTGTTTGTTATATTTTTAGCCATAAAAACATTCCAAGCTGAAGTCGTCCTACCCAGTTTTCAAAGTGCCACAGCATATGGTGGTGAGATTAGCCATTGGGGTCTCTTCTCCCGACACTGTGCAAGGGATTTACACCAGTCACTTTAATTAATCTAATAATAAAATAAGAATCATGTCAGTCAGAATGTGTGGCCTCCCTTTTGCCAGGCATCAAGGTTAATGAGTTCTACTGGCGTAAATGTTTTGCACATCAATGAAGGATTCCAACTTTTAGTTAAAAAAAAAAGAAAGAAAAGAGAAAAGGAAAGAAAGAAAAAGAGAATGCAATGAGGATTTTTCCTCCTGAAGGAGCAAATAATCATGGCTTACATTTACGTGATAAACAGGGTTCTCTCAGCTGGAACAACAAATCTGTAGAAGGTCCTGGTTTGCTCATTAAAGAAGACAAAACGGGGAATCTTAAAAAAGGAGGAGAGTTGTGTAAGGACGTTAGGCAGGGAATCCTGGGTTAATCCCCACCTCTGGCTCGGTGTCTTCTTTGTCTTTACCTTTTAAAGGCTTTTATCTGTCGCTAACAATATGCCTGATCAGGATATGTGGAAATGATTGACCTAGAACCAAACAGTTAGATGTGTCACTATAATGAACTGCTATTGAGTATCCATTTCGTTGTTTTATTGAGAAGTTAAAGATGTAAATGTTTATGGCGTTAAAAACCTTAATGTTTACCTAGACTGGGTTGAAATTAATTTTGAGTGCACCTCACTTGCATGTGAGGTATTGTAAGAGCGCAGGTTTTATAATCAGAAAACTGTTGGAGTCCCAGATCTGCCGCTTACCAGCTGTGTGACCATCAAACTTAACCTCAAGTTTCCCTTCTGTGAAATTATCGTCTACCTCAAGGGTTGTTTTCAGGATTAAATTAGATAATGCACGTGAAATGCAACGATCCCTGGCACAGTGGAAGCATTTGGGGAATGGAGCTATGAGGATAGCCCCATTCCTCTTCTCCCTGTAATAAGACTTAACATGACTTAACAGGGCTCGTTCATATTTCCCACATTTGTTAAAGCTCACCTGACTTTGATGATCCGGTCAAATCTACATGGTCAGGAGTTTCATTATTCTGTTTGTGGATTAGCTGAGTACCTCTGGTTCTCTTCCTCCAGCTATGTTTGCTTTTTTCTTTTCCTACCGAGTCACACCATCCTCCAGAAACGGCCCTAGGATAACGATATTGTAGAACTGGAGTCAGGAGTCCTGAGTCTTGCCTTGGCTCTGCCATGAACTTGCTGTGTGACTTCAGACAAGTCACGATCTCTCTGAATCAACCTCCTCCGCTGTGAAATGAGGGAGTTGTACTAGAAATTATCCAAGGTCCCTTCCAGTTCTAAAATACTGTGACTCTGTAGTATAAAATCTGAGCCTTCCCATTCCATTGATAGTTACTAAGAGTCTGGTGAAATGGTTTTATTTTGGAAATAATCACGGAAGTATAGGTTTCTTGCTACCTGCCCTTTTTTGCATAAATGATGAAAGTCATGGCTGTGTTTACTGAGCACTTATAGTGCATTATCTCATTGAATACCCTGTGAAGTGGGCATGATTGATCCCATTTTATACAGGAAGAAATAAAAGCTCAAAGAGCCTTAGTAACTCACCAGAGGTCACGCAGCTAGAATGTGGTAGTGTCAGGATTCAAACCCAGGTCTTTCTAGATTCCAAAGCTTGGGCTCTTTAACCACCATTGAGGGTTGACCAGGTCGAAAGTAAGGTGAAGTGAGTACTGTGAGCCCTGAGGTAGGCCCAGCCACACTCCAGTTAGCCCTTCAGGGAGCTAACGAAGAGCTGGAGTCCTTTTTCCTCTGAAGAAGGGATCGTTAACCTCCCGTCAACTGCTCCAGAACTTTTCTTTAACCTGAAATTCTTCTTACTAAGAGCCATTTGAGGGAGGAGGGGAGGAACAGAAACCTGAGAGTGAATTCAGATGATTGGCTAGACAGACTCATCTGAGAACCTGTGGGTAGGATAGGTTTTCCCTCTCTCTGCCTCTTTCCTATTTAGGGCCAACTTCGGTGGAGTTGGGATGCCCAAAGTCCAGCTCCCCCCACAGCTTTGTTTTGAAAAGATGGCTACACCTTGGGAGTTTGGCACCAGGCCTCATGTTGGACAATCATTAGGCAATGGCAGTTTGCTGCCAAGGGGAGAAAATGCCCCAGTGTGACCCACCCTGTGGGATCCACTGAGCCACCTGTGCCTCAGTGGTCCCTGCCCTTAAGGCTCCAGGATGTGCAGTCTGCCCTGGGTCTGGGGAGCATCTGTGTTTTGTCTCACTTTCTTCCTCTCCCAGTGGTACTGGATGACAGCAAGCGGCTGGCAAAGAGGAAGCTGATAGAGGAGAACCGGGAGAAGAGACGACGGGAAGAGCTGCAGAAATCCATCGGGCATAAGCCGGAGCCCACGGACGAGGAGTGGGAGCTCATCAAAACCGTCACCGAAGCCCATGTCGCCACCAATGCCCAAGGCAGCCACTGGAAGCAGAAACGGAAATTTCTGGTAAGGCTCCCCGGTACAGCTGAATATCGGCCGCCTGCCCTGCATTTCCTACCTCAACTCAGTCCTCATAACCCTGGGATGCTGGTGCAATTGCCCCCATCTTACTGATAGGGAAACCGCAGTTCTGAGAAGTCAAGTAACTTGGAGAGGCAGGATTTGAATCCAGGTCTTTCTGAGAACAAAGCTCACTCCTACTATCTACTGCCAGTGAGTCACTGAATTTTAAAGCAGCTTCTTAGGTCACATTATCTGTTGCTTTTGCTGTTAGCAAGACCAGCCCTGGATGAACTAATTAGTAAAATTCTTGGGGCTGGCCCCGTGGCCGAGTGGTTAAGTTCGCGTCCTCCGCTGCAGGCGGCCCAGTGTTTCGTTGGTTCGAATCCTGGGCGCGGACATGGCACTGCTCATCAAACCACGCTGAGGCAGCATCCCACATGCCACAACTAGAAGGACCCACAACGAAGAATATACAACTATGTACTGGGGGGCTTTGGGGAGAAAAAGGAAAAAAATAAAATCTCTAAAAAAAAAAAAAATTTTCAAAAAAAAAAATTCTTTACCAACTTTGCCTTTTTATACCTATTTCTTCCCTCATGTGCCTATTTATATAAGTACTTATTCCTCTAAACTCACTCCAAAATGTCCCCTTTACAATTAGCCCTAAAATGAAGTGTCCCATATCTCGAATGTATCTTTATGTCAATAGAAGTCAAATATTTAGCTTAAAATAAATGATGTCGAGTCAGGAAGACAAGGATGGGGGTAGGGTATGTAGAGAAAACAGGCTTTTCCAGGCCCTTGGAGTATGGATGTTTGATGTTTCTATAAAAACTAACCATTGTGAAAGTCCTTCCCATTCATTTTCATTTGAACCTCACAATGCTTTGTGGTAGGCTGAAATTTTATTCCCCTTTTACAGATATGTAAACCAAGCCCAAGGCATTAAGGGGCTCACCCAAGATCATGCTACTAGAAGGTGGCTGATCCAGGCCCAAAAGCCAACTCAGGTCTTCTGGTTCCAAGTCTAGGCTCTTAGCCCACCTCACCAGATGGACTGCCAATCCCACCACCAGCTGGTGTCTGACCATCTCAGAGACTGACCCTGCACTTGGCTTATGACGTGAACCCTTTATGAGCACCTCACTGAATCCCAGCAGTAGAATCCAGTGGGTCTATTTGTACCTCCAGGATACATTCGAGTACCTTCCCATCTGAAGGTGTAGTGGTATACTTGTCCTTGCACCTCAACATCACCGTTATAATGGGATAGTTTTTTTTGTGAAAACAGTATAACAACAACCTTAAAGGAAATTTTTAGAAAGAAAAAGCTTACCCATAATCCACCTTCTCTCAAACAATTACTTTCATTGTAGTAATGAATCAAGTTCTAACACACTTTGTTGTTGGCTTTCACTAAGAGTGATGTTAGCAAACACTTAGATGACCCTTGCTAAGTGCCAGGTACTATTCTAAGTGCTTTCCATACATTAACTCCCTATGCCAACCGTGTAGGTAGATATGATAATATCTCCATCTTACAGAGGAGGTAAGTGAGGCAGAGAAGTTAAGGGAGCTCTCACAGCTAGTAAGTAGTGGTGGTGGATGCATCCCAGCTCCAGGATCCATGCTCTGAACCACTACACTATGCAACTTGGCCACCTGCTAAACTCGAAGAACCTTCCAAAGATGCAAAGTCTTTCGAAGGGCAGCCTCTTAGTGCCTTGATCTTGCATCCTCAGCCCTACCCTGGTATATCTGCCAGAAATTAGAAAACACTGATTCTGGATAGATAGATAGATCAATTCTAACCCAAGGTATTTGGGGCACAGCATGATAGAGTCTTGCCTAACCCCAAGCCTAAATCTGTCCTTTCCCCGAGTATGTCCACCATAAATGGACATTGTGGAAGCCACTTCCAGGACTGAGTTCAGAGTAGGGACCAAGTTGAATTTCAAGGAAGGTGGAAGATTTGAGACACATCCTAGACTTCTCCTAGCAAATTTTGCACTTTGATTTTCTTTATTTGTAAAAAATAATGGATACTAGTCTAACCAAACAAGTTTCAGTGGTCACTAAAGTGCTTCTTTCTAGATTCTAAAGATTTGTTGTTTAGCTTAAAAAACATTTATTGAGGAGCTACTATGTGCCAGGAAGTGAATAACTCAGCCATATTCCAGTGGAGGGAGACAGACAATAAGAGTTAAACAAACAAGATAAATGCAGGTAGTGGTGAGTGCCGTGAGGGAAATAAGCACCGTAATGGGACAGAGTGATTGTGAAGTGGAAGTGGGGAGAGACTTCACTTTGCTAAACAGGGTGGTCATAAAAGGTCTCTCTGAGGAGGTGACATATGAGCTGCATCTGAAAGCTGAGAAACCAACTCTATAAGGTCAAATATAATCAGACCTCTTCATGCCTCATAGTCTCTTCAGCAAAAATAGTACATTTTCTAGTAATTAAAACCAACCAGGTCTGCACCTTTAACTCAAAGGCTCCTAACAGTTTTCATCAGTCTAATCATCTATAGAAAGAACCAAAGAAGGTATGGCACAGAATGATTTGCCGTTTGTTTTTTGTCAGAGCCATGAGATTATCTGGGCACAAAAAAGTTTTCTTCAGGAAGCTGACATTTACAGAGCAACTGTTTACCTACCAATCTCCCCACCCCCTAGGGAGCTGACATGAAAGGTGTAATAGGTAGATCCTTGATCTGTTCAAGAAATTGTCCTTCTTGATCCAAATACAAATAACTGCTTCTTCACGCCATTTTTTTTCTTAGAGAGATGCTGGGGGAGCTCAGAATGCCTCCATTGTCCTGTCTGTCCCTACAGTGAACTTCATTTCTATCAGCCAGTCCCCGTCTATGCCCGGGATCACCCCTGCATCTCCTTGGGGGAAAGACCGTGTTCCATTCAGCATTGTCACTTCAGTGTCTATCACGTATGTGGTTGAAACTTGTGGTAGTTTTTCTCCAAGATGGCTGCCTTTAGATTCTTTCCTCCCTGTAGACACAGCCCATTCTCTCTCATGGAGAGGTGGAGTCTGTTCCTCTCTCCCCTTGAATCTGGGCTGGTCTATGATTCCTTTAGACAATAGATTTTGACAGAATGACTTCTAAAGCTGAATCACAAGGAGCCTTGCAGTTTCCACTTGATTATCTTGGAGAGGGAAGTCACCTGGTCTCTCTAAGAGAAGCCAACTGCCATGCAAAAAAGTCTCAGTACCCTGAGACCAGCGTGCTGTAAGGAAGCCCAAGCTAGCCATGTGAAGAGACCACGTGGAGCAGCCTAGGCACCAGAAATTCGAGTAAAGGAGCCTGCAGGTGACACCAGCCTCCGTTGCCATTTGATGACAGCTGTTGAGGGACCCCAAGTGAGAGCCACCCTGCTAAGCCCATCAATCCCCAGAACCCTGAGAGAGAGTAAACATTTGTTTTAAGCCACTAAGTTTTGGGGTAGTTTGTTACACAGCAGTAGATAACCAGAACAGAACTTGATAATATTGTTAAACAGAACCTAGAGTTCCACGGGCCCATTCTCAGAGACAGTACAGTTAGGCCCTGTGTCTCAGCCAGTTTACATATTTACACATACCCCTTAAAGAAGGGTGACTCCAATTGAGTATTGACGCTCAGGATAAAAACGTCACTCTTTTGAGGGGTGAATTATTCCTGCAAGGACATTAAGAATCCTTCATTAACGACAGCTTTGCTCAATGGTATCCATGTGCTGAATAGGCTTCTACACATTATGAGTTGCATCTCCTGTGTGGCTGATACCTTTTTTTTTCTTACAACCATGCTACACATATTATTTCACTTATTTTTATGTTATGATGGCCTATCTTGTTCTGAAAACAAATTTGAGGAGGCCTATTATATTAATAATAGTATAGTAATATATCATAAGAGATTAAACATTATATGTTGTCCTAAAAGCTAAAAGAATTCATTTAACTGGAATGGGTAAGTAACTTACTCCCCAAAAGGAACTTCTTCATCATTTTTTACCCTAAAACCAGGACTCAAGTCAGAAATAAAGACTGGTGATTTGACTCAGGTTTTAAATCTATATTTGTGTCTGTGAAAATAAGAGTCATTGGCAAATAATAAATTTTTGCAAAAGCCATGCAGATTTTCATAATACAACAGGCCTTCTCTATGCACAGGTTCCACATCTGCAGATTCAACCAACTGCAGATAGAAAGCCTTACCGTAGTTGCATCTGTCCTGAACATGTACATACTTTGTTTTCTAGTCATTACTCCCTAAACAATACAATATAACAACTACTTACTTAGCATTTACATTGTATTAGGTATTACAAGTAATCTAGAGATGATTTAAAGGATAGAGAGGATGTCCATAGGTTATGTGCAGATACTACATCATTTTATGTAAGGGACTTGAGCATCCACAAGGGATTTTGGTATCCACAGAGGGTCCTGGAACCAATCCCCCATGGATACCAAGGGATGACTCTAACTCTAAAGCCACTCTTTAAAACTACTTCCAGAAGCATTTAAATCACGTAATTCTCTAGTTTTCTTCAATCCACTCAGCTCTCTGATGGTACAGAAGTGCCCAACTTAACCGCCAACAATTGGTGTGTGATGACAGTCATGATAGAAGTAGATGTGGACTGAGAAGGGAACAAGGAGCGTCTGATGCCAAAAAGGGAAAGCAGTGTCCCTCCACCAAGGGTAACTCACTCCTACACCTCCCAGGAGCGGTGAGACTTTCCATTTGGAGTGAAGCCCATACCAAGAACACTATTGTCTGTTGACATGTGTTATTATTCTGCTCCCTGAGCTCACATGCAAAAGTGTGGCTTTGGATGGATTTTCCACCCAAGTATAAAATGTGACCATCAGAACCAGGGCAGGCCTGCCCTAGTTTCCCCTGGTAGAGCTGCTGGCTGATTTCACACATTCTTAGTTGAGGTAGCATCAGTAAAGGGGCATGAGCAGAAGGGTGATTTGGCCATGTGTGGTGTGTGTGGACAGGTCACAAGACAAGGGCAATCAAGCCAGGAAGGCTTCTATCACCCAAAATTATTATAGCTGCATCAGAAGAAGGCAGGGTAGCCTAGAAGTTATGTGCATGGAAATTGGAACCAGCAGCCTG
Source organism: Equus caballus (assembly GCF_041296265.1). NCBI lineage: Eukaryota > Metazoa > Chordata > Mammalia > Perissodactyla > Equidae > Equus > Equus caballus. The sequence goes on from NC_091699.1 coordinate 70,257,579, forward strand.
AGTTCAGTGCTTGCCTCTGTTGCTTTTTAATTATGTGACTTTGGGCAGGTTGCTTCACCTGTCTAATGCTCAGTTGCTTTTATGTGCTTACCAAATGGTATAAAAGTAAGATATACATGCCCGGCGCAGCCTTAACGACCGCGGAAGTGATTACTATGTGCATCATCCCTACCACCATCACCCTCCCCATCCTGTCCCTGCTCACCCCAGGGAAAGGGAGAGCCTGGAGTAGTGCACCAAGGCCCAGCGACCTCTGATCACCATTTGTCTGGGCCTTCCTGCCCCTCCTTGCAAAGGTGCGGGAAGACACCCAGTGATCAAGCACAGGAAGGGAAGAACCCTGTCTGGCCCCATCCCATCTGCATGTGCCAGAGAGCTTCAGGTTCAAGTCAAGAAGTCCTCAGCTCTGAGCCAGCGACTTGCAAAGAGGTCAACTGGCAGCATTTCCTACCCACCTTGAACAACACTGACGAGGCAGTCAGAGCAGAAAGCCAATTTGTCTCGATCATGTAACACCAGCCTCCTCTAATGCTGAGCCAGGGTGAAGCCCACACCTGCACACACCCCGAATCTCCCATTTTGAATCTCCCTCCACCCCCTCCACTGCCCCAGAGGAGACACTCTGGATTCCTTCGTGTCCCTCACCCCGCAGCCAGTCCATCAGAAATCCCTATCTTTAGCTCCCAAGATATGTCTTGAATTCTTCCACTTCTCTCCATCTCTACCGCCTCCCTATGGTCCAGCCACTTCAGCTCCTGCCCAAACCACTGCTGTGCATGCGTGTTTCTTCCTTTGGCTCCCCACATCCCGTCTCCACATAAGTCTCATCACGCTTCTCCCCTGTTTAAAGCCCTTCAGTGGTGCCCCATTGCCTTTAGAATAAACCTCTCTCCTCTCCATGGCCCACAACCCCGTCATCATGGTTGTCTTGCCTGCCTTCCATCCTTCATTTCATGCCATCTCTGGGCTGTAACCACCTAAGCCTCCTTTCTGGCCTTGGGACTTTGCACTGGTTTTTTTTTCCTCTGCCTTAAGTGTCCTTCCTCTGGCTCTATGGAAGGCTGCCTTCTTAATATTCTTCAACTTAAAGCTCACTCATCACTTCTCAAAAGGGCTTTGGCTGACCACCCTATCTCCTGACCCCCATGTACGATCATGTTACCTCCAGTCTTATCACAAACCGAAATTCTTCCATGAAAGTATTCTTTTTCTTTATTGTCTATCTTCCCTCATTACAATGAAAATTCCTTGAGATTACATTATTCATTGCTGTTACTTCAGCATCTAGATCTCAGCCTGGCCCATAGTAGATGCTTAATAAATATTGGTTGAGTACATGTAAGAACATACATTTATTCACTCGCTCAACCAACAAGCATCCTATCCTCCACCATTTGGCCCAATGCCTTCTACACAGTAGGCAAAGATACTTTTAAGGCTTATTCCCTCCCCTTGAGAAGTCCATATCTTGGATGTGTACCAACATAACCACAATAAAAAGTAATAGTAATAAATGCCTAAATGCCATATGAGTGACGTACGTGGGCCACCATGTGTGTGCAGATGAGCTAGACATCATTTCAAACTGAGGTCATCTAGAAAGACTTCAAGGAGAAGCTAGAGTTTGAGTTGGGTCGGATTTGGAATTGGCAGAGATAAGACGGAAGTGGGGACTTTGGAGAAAGCAAAAGTCAAAAGGGAAGGCAGCCCCAAAATGGAAAAGTGCAAGGCAAGTTGGGGAGGACATGTGAAGAGGTCATCTGGGCTGGTTCAGGAGGTCATTAGGGTACACAGGGAGGAAGAAAGTCAGAATGAGAATTGGAAGCACCCCCATGAGCAAGCTAAGGCAGTTTGATCCTCAGAGACAAAAAGCAAACTTTCCCCACAGTTCACACTGGTGAATCTGCAAGCCAGAGACTTATCACCGGTATCTGAGCTTGATCTTGTGTGCGTAAACACTTATGTGTGGTAGGAGCAAATGTACTTCATGTAATGGATTACAAAGCGACTGGCTCTAAATAAAATCTCTAATAGATTCAACTGATGTTGAATATTCTTACTCTTCTTCATTTTTCACATCCACCAAATATTTTAGCAAATGATGTGTTGTCCTTACAGTTGAAAAACCTTCAGGAAGTCACAAAGTTTCATTGCTCAACTTTAATTTCTCATACCTGATGTGTTAAGTCGGGTCAATTCATAGACTATATGAATTTTTCTAGTATCCAAGATCCTTTATGGAGATAAACCTTAGTGATAGGAGGCTTTTATTTTGTATATAATTTTACTTCTAACAATTGTATTTTCCATTAAATACCCAAAGGCTTAAAAGTAAATTTTTTTCCTACCCTGAAATTTATTTTTCTCAACAGAAAACCTTATGAGGTTGTTACATTTGGGGGTTTAATTTTAATTAAAATTGCCATATTTCCTTGTATAATTTCCCTCCTTTTCTTCAAACCTTCAGAAGTATCACAGATGGTGATTCAAAGACCCTATGAACCCAAAAGTTGAATGGAAATTATTAACATCAATATTAACCCACCACATTTCAAGGGACACTGAATACTATTCAATAAAATCAGATTAGATCTATCAGTGGATATCAATAGCTCTATTAGATCTACTGGGCCAAAACTATTGCTATTCAAATATTTTTGCTTTATTTTTATTTCTAAAAAAGTTCACCCTACATTTATGTGTGTGTGTATTTGTGTATCCATATGTGTGTGGGTATAAAACTTCCTACCTTTTTTAATGTGTGACCACATTCCTTTTATTAATTGATTTTCATAACAGAGTTGTGAAGGGGACAAGGCAGGTGAGATTAGCCTCATTTTGGGGTGGGAGGGATTATAAAGACCAGCAAGGAGGTCTGAGGGATGCAGGGAGCATCAGTGCCCAAAGGAGGCACTGCTGAACCTTTCCCCGGTGCCGAGTCTACGTGAGAAAGACAGAGAGAGAGAGAGAGGGAAGCTGTGCATGTGATTATTCCATTAATTGCATCTGCATCCGGAAAGCCAGCCGATCAGTAGCCTTCCACGGGCTTGCCATGCCAACCGTTACCCCAAACATCGCCATTGATTATGAAAACACGACAGAAACCAGGTTTATTTCCTGTCCACTCACTGCCCCCAAAACAAACAATAAAAAAGTCGAATAAAATAAACAGAAGAACCTACTGGATAATCAAAAGAAGGTCAATGCTGCCAGAGTTTGTTACGTAATATATTTTAAAATCCTCCCCTGGGTTTAACTATGATTCCTACCACACCCTTGGAGGGCCTCAGCTGCTCCTGTTGACCCCAGTGCCCTGGCAACAAGAGAGGGAAAGAATCATCCTTTGCTTTTCTTCGTGCTGAAAATTAGATGTGAGCAGTAATAGGGGAGATGTGGGAAGCAAAATGGTAACTGGATTACTTAGAGCTGGACATGGTTACTACTAGCCCAGAGGTTCTCACAGTGTGGTCCTGGACCAGCAGCATCGGCACGCCCTGGGAAACTGTTAGAGATGTAGATTCTCGGGCTCTGCTCCTGACCTACTGAATCAGAAACTCTGGGGGTAGGGCACAGCCGTCGGGTGACTGTGAGGCACAGTGAAGTTTGGGGACCACAGCCGTAGGCCACAATTGTGTCACTGGCAGTGCCCTCACCTCTGCAAGTGAGGGATTCAGTCTTGCTCAACTTGCTCACAGTGCCAGTACCTCCTGGCCTTCTCTGCCCATCCTCCCCCACCTCCCACTCCTGGGTGCCAAGTTCCTGTCTGTCCACTGTGGCTCTACGCAAAGGTGGCCACCATCCGGCGGGGCCTGAGTCTCTGATCCCTTTCATCACATTCACAACTTCCTGGAAGACAATGGGAGAGGCTGGCAAGAGGAGGAATAAGGAGCGGAATTCTGCCCCCTGGTGTCAAAAGTGTACAGGGTGTAAAATCCTGGAAGCAAGGGGGAGATGTGTGGCTCCTGGCAGATTGCTGTGTGGGAGTCTGGGTGACTGAGAGCCCAATCCTGGCCTCAAGGGATTGTGCTTAACCTCCCTTAGCCCTTGTTTGCTCATCTGCCAATCAGGAATTGTGTGAGAACTACCTGAGATCATGCGCTCCAAGGGCCTGGCTCGCTTGTCGGCCACAGACAAATGGTGATTATTATTATCACAATGACAAGAAAGGGCAATGGAGAGGACTGTTCCTGGCAGGAAGTACTGGTGACAACAGGAGATACATGAGAGAGGCCACACCGTGGTGGTCAGGGAACGCCGGGCTAAGGAGCTAGGTAGCTCCAGTGGACATCGGGGTGCCTAAGGTGAGCATCACCACCTGGGGGCCTTGCTAATATACTGATTCTGTACCAGTAGCTCTGTGGAGAGGACTGAGATTCTGCATTTCTAACAAGTCCCCAGGTGACACCCAAGCTGCTATGCCACCCTGTGAGCGGCAAGGGCATGGATTGTTCTTGGGCAAATGAACTGCAAGTCCCCTGGGAACATTGACTACTAGTGAATTCCCTACTCTGCCCTAAAGTTTGCCAGGTTTGCACAACTCGGTTCCTATCAGCAACCTAGAGATCTTCCCCTCAGCCTGCTGAGACTTCCTTCAGCTGGAGTCTGACGGGCAAACAGGAACTTTGAGCCCCGGCAGCTGGGTCAGAAGCAAGAATGAATCCAGAGTGCTGTTTGCCAGGGCTCCTCCATCACTGCCCACACTGTGCCCACCTCCCACACAAAGACACACACCAGAAGGTGCAGTGTTCTGAAAACGCCACCAAGAGCCCCTAGAATTGATGTCACCTGGCATAAGTATCACCCTTTGAGCATTCCGAAGCAGAACCCAAATTCCTGTTGTTACCCACCCCCTTTCTCTCTCTCTCCCTCTTTCCTTCTTCCTGCAGCAACAGTCCTGTGAACATTATCACAGGGGCCTCTTAAAGCAATGGCCAACACATATATCTTTGCTCAGAGAACTAAACAATGTGAAAACTGTACAGTTTGTTAATAAACAATGTGAAAACTGGACACTGTACAGTATGCATTTCAGAAGAGCTTTTCTGCCCTGTGAGAACTATGATACATAAAGATCCCTTCAACTTCTTCATTTAAATCTTTCTTGTTCTCCTCCTTAGCCAGAAGATATTGGACAAGCACCAATAGTAAATGCCCCAGAAGGTGGAAAGGTTGACTTGGAAGCCTTCAGCCATTTTACAAAAATCATCACACCAGCAATTACAAGAGTGGTGGACTTTGCCAAAAAGTTGCCTATGTTTTGTGAGGTGAGGAAATTGTTTTTCCTTCTGCATTACTTTTCATTTTAGTTCCATCAATTTCCAGGAATACTGAGTATCATTTATAATTTAATATTAATTAGGAGGGACTTAGTCATATGAAAGCAATATCAGTACAAAATGAAAATGCACCCTGTTTCCTTTTTATGTCCCCACATTCTCTGTTCAGTCACCATTCATTAGCTTGTCCATGTGGGGTCAATGAAGATCCTATCCACCCACCCACTCCAGGCACAAGGAAGTATGATAACAATCCTTCCGTTCATTCAGCACCTATGATGTCCCAGTTACCATGCTTAAGTTTGCCCACATTGAATCCAGTCCTTATAACAGATCTGCAGGATAGCTCTGATTAGCCCCATTTTACAATTGGGGAAAATTAAGATCAAAGAGATTAAGTTAACTTATCCAAACGTGGGCCATAGTTTGAGTCTAAGTCTATATTCTTTCCACTACTTATTCCAGCAAGATGGCTATGCGATTGTTTCTTAATCCTCAAGAATAAGTTAAATGTTGCTCACAGAGCAAGGATCATAATATCTCCTTAAATCTTCCCTCTTTTCATATATGCTCGCCTTGTCTTGCCCCACCTCCAAGGCATCCTGAAGAGCTCCCCCGCAAGGGCTCGCTCGCACTTTCCCTTTGAGACACTAACCTTAGCAGTCCTATTGTGTGGTAGCTGAGAGCGTGGGCTCTGTAGCCAGCTGCATGGGCAAGAATCCTAGATACGTTATTAAATGCCTTCAAACCTTGGTTATTTCATCTTTAAAATGGGAATCATAATAGTATCTACTTCTTAGAGCTGTTGGAATTTTTAAATGGGACAATATATGTAAAGTGCTGAGACAGTGCCTGGGTCATAAGTAGTCCGCAAATGTTAGCTGTTAATACTGCTGTTACATTACCATCCTGCCTCTACCTTCCTTTTTTTTGAATCAAGTAGGGTTGATTTCTGTGGGTATGTTTTCTGGAGAATTTTTCCCTTTGAAAAACCCCACCAGGTGCCAATCTATTGTTCTTCACAGTTCCAAGGAGACCCAGAAAGATAGCAAATAGAGAGGGCCACATCCTGCTGTGAGCCTCTTACATAAGCTACCCAAGGGAGGAGTGAATCTAGTCTCACTAGAAAGAAACTGAGTCTCCTCACCTGTAATGATTCCGTCCAGCCTTGGCTTCCAGCTCACTTGTGTCCTTGAGTTTGCAATACTGCGAGCCCAGCTAGAGTCTGAGAGACCTCAGACACTGATGGGGACACTTCTCATTGCCTAGTTCTGAGCCTCTGCAAAAGCCAGACCCAGAAGGACAGAGCAGTGGGCTTCAGGACACAGGTATCTGACCCCCAGACAGAGCTGAGAGAGAGGGGATGCCTCCCTCTTACCCCGGCTTCCGTGTGGTGAGGGCCGGGCTTCCTGATGTGCTGGCCCAGCAGCCCTGCAGTAGGAACCACGTCATATCCCACCCCCAGGGGAACCCATAAGTCCTGGAGAAGGAACTTTGACCTCTGTATTTGGTGTGGAGCTTTCCATGCCTCTTACCATCTTTTTTTTTTAATTAACATTTATTAAAGTTTTGGAGGCTATTTCAAAAAAATACCTATTTATTGGAGATTTATAAAGCATAGTAATGGTAATGATTCATGATAACACCACTAAGAGATAAACTGCTGACATTTTGGAGCCTATTGCAGTCTTTTTTCAAATACATGTGTGTATACACACTCATATATATACACACATACATATATATGAAATATATTAATATAATTTATACCATAATGTTCTTTCTATTTATAAAACTGCCTTTTTAACTTTTTATTAAAGAGTAAGGAGTACATATCATAAGGGTGTAACTCAATGACTTTTCACAGACTTAACACATCCACGTATTCAGCACCAAGAAACAGAAACAGAACGTTATCAGCACCCTGTTGTACTTAGCTTTTTACCCTCAACTGTAGAACACATCATTTAAGTATTCTTTCACAAAATAATTTTTGATGACCTCATAGTATTCCAAAGAATAGATCTATCATAATTTAGGCTGTCTGTTTTTACTGGATCTTTAATTCATTTCCAATTTTTCACTAATATAAATATTCTGCAGTGAACATTCTGGTGCCTATGCCCTGCTCACAACACTGACTATTTCCTAAAGGCAAATTCTAAAAGTAGAATTTAAGAACCAAGGTATAGATGCCTTTTAAGGCATTCGATATGTGTTGCTGAAAGGCCCTCAAGGAGGGTATACACTCTCATGTCTGCACCAAGACTGCTTGTTTCCTCTCATTCTTGTCAACTCTAGGTACCATCTTTCTTTTTTGTTCATTGGGTTGAGTCTTTTCCTGGACCTCTCTTGGCTTTCTTTCTCCAGGCTGTGCCCCTCATCCCCTAGTCCTTGATGTCCAAAAAGGAATTGTATTGAGTTTGCTACCCCTACAACTTGAGCTAGCCTGCCAGTCATGTGTTCCCCTTTGAATACCCACCAAAAATGTCTTTTAAAAAATGTAGGGGCCAGCCCCGTGGCCCGTTGGTTAAGTGCAGCGTGTTCCACTTCACTAGCCCAGGTTTAGTTTCCAGGCTCAAACCTACACCACTCATCAGCAGCCATGCTGTGGCAGCAATCCACATACAAAACAGAGGAAGATTGGCACAGATGTTAGCTTAAGGCCAATTTTCTTCAGCACAAAAAAAGTAAAGCTCATGTAAGCCAACCCCTGAGAGAGATTTCAGTTAAAGACAGAGAGAAAAGAATCCATCTGCACCACCAGTAACACACACACCATGCACTTATGTCCATGGCAGGGATGAGGGGTCAACACGGAATTTTCAAGCATGGGTTGTATCAAGCTTCTCCAAGTGTCCCTCAGAAGTTTAAGACTGCTTCAAAGTCAAGCTTCCATCTCTCTTTCAACCTTGATATTTTGTAGTCTCTAAACTGCAAAAAAAGAAAAAAAAAGCAGGGGGGAGCTACTTTGTCAACTTAAAAAGCAAATTTGCCTGTTATTTTATCCTCATAATGAGTTTATTCAGGAAGAGCCAAAAGAATTACAATTCAGGATGTGCGTGCTAGAGAGAAAAAGGGGGAGTAGGAGTGGGGCCTTTCTAAAGGAAAGTCCAATGGGAGAAAGTAACAGTTTAGGGCAGCGATGGCTTATTGGCTGAGCTGCAGCATTTCTCACTGGCTGGGCTATTGTCCGGTGGGGTGAGAAATCTTCCTTCAATAGTAAAGTAGTTTTACTCCCTGTACAAGATGCAATCGTCCATCTCTTCCTGTTTGATGTAATTGATGATGTGTGATAGGGCTTGAGAGCTTGAGAGCTCCCCCTACAGGCCTTCCTAATTCCACTTTAGTTAAGGTTTCTTTTATCAATTTCCACAACTTTTATAGCAGAGATGCGTATGTTTCTGGTGTTTTTTGCTTCCTGAGGACCTTTGCCTTTCATCGGCCCTTTGGAACCCCAAAGAGGGAAATGAACTGTGTAGGCCCCTGAGCTACCTGTGAAGTGGGTGGAGATCCCTGGTGGTCTCAACAGCCAGAGGTTTCTTGCCAGAGGCAGTTTGATGCATCTGCCGTTCAAATTGTGCTCACGGTATTTTCTGCTAAGATCCATGCCAACGCACCAGACAAGGTTGGTGGACATCTAGAGCTTCAAACCATCTAAAATCATCGCAGGAAGAGCTGCCAAAAACACACATAAGGACCACTTATAGAGTGCGGGGTACTGTCATCTTTGCCAATCAACCTGAGTCTTGTTCTCCTAAGGAGACAGGAAGAGACTGTGGGAGGAACCCTGCATCTCTGCCTGTCATGCCTTTCTTCGAGCATTCTCACAATGAAAGAATTTTGGCAGGTGACTAAGAGTTTATTTGCTCACGTGTTGAAACAAATCTCGCCAGGATCCTACAAACCTGTCTTAAAGGAAAAGGCATCTGGCCTAGTTTTTAAACTGTTGGTGATCCTTGACAAATACTTATTCAACTTGAATTTAAATTTGAACTGATCAACAGTTAGGAAGTTTTAAAAAGAAAACTTCTACTTCACCTATAATCAGACGTGGCCACAAAGATGGGCCTGCCCAAGTTTGCATACTTTGTTACAGATAAAAATAATAATAAATGGTTTGATGTGGTTAGAAATTTCTCTTTGCTATTCCATGCCTGTGGTGCTCAAGAGTGGGGTCCCCAACTAGCAGCATGTGCATCACCTGGGATCTTGGAGAAATGCAGAAACTCAAAGGGTGGGGCCAGCAATGTGTGTTTAACAAGCCCTCAGGTGATCCTGATGGGGCTGAAGTCAGAACCACTGTCCTAGGCATTAAAGCCAGCCTCTGCCCACTTCAGCCAATTCTCCATCTTCCCTGTGGAGGATCCATCCAAGCTTGGGTTTCCTATTTCCTACCATACTCTCAGGTCAGGAATCCAAGCATGTAATTGAGGAGTACAAATTAGAACCTAAATAAATCAAATCAAGGTCATTTTTTTTTCAATGAGTGTGTCAATGAAAATAATCCATAACCAACTATAAATGAAAATTTGGGTGAGTTTATTCTGAGCCAAAATGTGAGGACCATAGCCCGGGGCCTTCCTTCCTGAAGGAAAGAAGGGCACCAAAGAACTGGGGTGTACAGAGTGGTTATATACTCTCAAAGAGGATGTTTCACATATGATTGAAATGTCCCTTTTACAGTAGTCACAAAACTGCTCTGTCAGCACAGCGATTGATGGACAGAGAAGGTAGTAGGTCGGCTGTCTGGGTAGACACAGCAGGGTGGCAGATCTGTTGTCTCAAGCTGAGTGGTCTCAGGTGAGTGCAGCAATCAGTTCCTAGACTAGGGAGAGATGCTTATCCTTAAGGAAATGCCAATGTAGGGGGAAGTTGCACCTTTATCTTAAGGGCATTTGTTCTTGTCTGTGGGACATAGCAAAGGCTTAAGCAGATATACAATGCATGCTCAATGGCCATGTCAGGCCCTTTTGGGAAAAACAAAGTCAGGCCGAATTAGGTTTACACCAAATGGCTTCCTCGTATACTCCAATATATTCTATTGCTTGCCATTTCTATTTGTCAAGTGGAAGGAGAGAATTCACATGTACAGATTGCAGAACCAAATATGAAGTGACTTTTATTCTGTAGAAAAAGCTAAGCAATTTCAAATTAAATGGTAAGGTGCCTAGGTCGAGTTGGTGAAAAATATTAAAGACCCAGTATTTTAAATGTTATTCAGTAATATTTCTTTCGGTTTTGTATAATAACCTAAATTGAACCAGTCGACTGTTGCCGACAGTAATTCCCAAAAAGAATTTGTACCCGCTTTAATGAAGAGAGGGAAATTATGTGTAATTTACATCTTCATTGTTTATGGAAACTTAGTCACATCCAAAGTACTTCAAAAGGGTGTATTCTCTTCTTCTCTTGGCTTCCGATTCTAACAGATCTGGCTTCACATCCTAGCCTCACCCACAAAACATTCATGTGACCCCCAAGCATGTTACTCAAACTCTCAGTGCCTGGATTTCCACATCTGTAAATAAAACTGGAATTAGAATATTTACCTCACTGCATTGCTGTGAAGATTAAATAAGATGACGCACGTAAATCGTAGCATGATGCCCAATGCATCAAAAACACCCATTAGCTAATAGCCTTTCAAACTATTTTGATAATGGCATTTAATTAAACATTCTTCCCCTCCAGAAAATAAAACTCTGATTTTTTTATTATTTTGCTTAGGAAAGTTCTCTTTTTTAAGTTTATTATTAATGTTATCACAAATCCTAATAAACAGGGCAACCGAATGAGCTTAAAATGAGATTACACCACCAGCAGAAAGATCCAGTGTGTGGAGTCATTCTGCTGCCTGAGGTACTGAGAAGAACAAAACCCTAGGAGCCAGGAGGTCTGAATTCTCATCTCTCATCTCTGCCCCTAACTCACAGGGTGAGCTTGGCAAAGCTTTTGCATCCCAGGGCCTCATGGGTAACATGCGTCTGTAAGCTACCTTCTAGCTCTGTGCTTTTTAAGAGACTCAAGGAGCAAAGTTGCTTCAAAAAACAAAGAGAAGCACAGTTGCCAGCTAAACAGTATAGTTAGCTGTTGTCTATTAGAGCTACAAGACAAAAATGTTGGTAAGTTTAACATAAACCCTGCTCTCAAGCAGTTACCAGTTGGGTTATAATGCAAAGCCCTGAGTAAGGGATTATCAGTTTCACAAGTGACTGTAATACCAGTTGGAGCTCTATGTCTATCATAAAAGAAATGCAAACTACTGGGATTAAAGTTGGTGAAAATTAGACCAACATGGAGTATGAGAAATGGTTGTTGAAAGTCTGCAGCCAGGTAGGAAGGGAAAGCCACAGGCTGGAAGAGCGCGGGACTAGTGTCAATCACAGGATGTTGTTCCTGTTGCCGCTAAGATGCCGAGTGTTGTTCCTGCCTGCCATGTGTCCGCTTGTTCTCTGCTGATGTGGGCTGGTTCTTTTCAGCTGCCATGTGAAGACCAGATCATCCTCCTCAAAGGCTGCTGCATGGAAATCATGTCTCTTCGCGCGGCTGTGCGCTACGACCCAGAAAGTGAGACTTTAACCCTGAATGGGGAAATGGCAGTGACACGGGGCCAGCTGAAAAATGGGGGTCTAGGGGTGGTGTCGGATGCCATCTTTGACCTGGGCATGTCGCTGTCTTCTTTCAACCTGGATGACACTGAAGTAGCTCTCCTTCAGGCTGTCCTGCTGATGTCTTCAGGTGAGTATGCCCAGACTCATTACTAGGCATCTGGTGCTGATTCAAATCACTTGATGAGTTTTCAGTGCCCATTTAGCTTCAAAATCACAGCTCACTCTCCTTCAGCGAGGAATTCTGGGTTTGCCAGTGGACTGGGAACTGAAGGATTGTGTCAGATGTCTGATGCTTTTTGCAGTCTCCCAGAGTAGTGGGAAGGAACCAACAGAGCTATCTTACAGATTATATGGAATGATCCACCTTCAATGGGCCTACCCAGTCTCCTCATGATAGTTAGCCAACCCTACTCCCTTTTGGTTTTCTGGATATGGGTATGAGGGACCACACCATTCTTTATTAAGTTCTGTGTGAGGAAACCATGAGTGAGAGCTAGAATTTCTTCATAGCTTGGCTACAACTTAAGTTTCAATTATTTATTGCTTTAGCATATCACCCGACATCCAAAATGGCTAGGTTTGGGGCTGAGACATCAAACAAGGCTCTAGGCCTTTCTCCATGCAGCCTCTCCTCTAGCAGGGCTTCAGTGTCCTTTAAAATAAAGAAATTGAACTAAATACATGGGAATTACATTCCTGGAGGGGGGATTCAAGGCAATTTTTTAGCTGCTCTGAGTCTCCAACGCCTCCTCAGTATTATCTTCTAAGCCCTATTGTTTTGTTTGGCATTTCTGTTACAGAATATCTTAGGCCTTTTCTTCAAAGACTTTTCCAGAAACTACTACTGCTAAGACCCTTGGTCCTGCAGTGATAAGCAGAGAGCTAAACTGAAAATGATCCAAAAGACATATCTTTGAGAAATTTTGTCTTAAGGAGTTAAAGACAGTCTTTAACCTTTAAAATGTTTATTCATAAACATGTTTAGTACAACTTAGCATCATCAAAATGTCCATTCATCTTCTCTATATCATTTATATGACCACCTTGTCTTTATCTCTCTCTCATCAAAGGGCAGAGTTTTGACAAATTCAGATTATTTTTTCCCTTTGAAGGAATACATCCAGAGCAATATTATGTTCATTTTCTGTTTGGATCAAAAGTTAAAGGCTCCTGTGGAGAATTCTTCTGGCACACTCAAAGAAAGAGAGAAGACAGGAAAGAGGAAGAGAGAGGGAGTGAATAGAGCAGCATCGTCAAAAATTAAGGAAACCACAAAATAAAAATGCACAAATTGCACTTTGAGCCAAATAAGGAGTCCAAAAGCCCAGAGATTTTTGTTTAGACTCAGAAGGATGGATTGAGACATCAGCCCTGATCCTTCCTTTCAGATTAAGCAGAACTCTAGATTTTTGCTAATACACATACTTCACTAACTGGACACTTGGAGTGTGAATTTATTTGATCAGAGCTACAAAGAGCACCCTCAGGAGAACTGGGCAGGGGGATGGTAGGACTTCCTGGAGCTAAATGAGGAATTCATCCAGGTTTATAAATTACTTTTGTAACCTAGTGTTTGCAGCCTGGATGTTCCACAGTCATCCAGCCTTCTCGTGACACCCCTTTATCATTTCTCGAAACTGCCTTGAGTCGCCTCCCAAATATTGTGGGAACCAGTGGTCCTCCCAAGACTTGGGAAGATTTCCCAGACACCATCACGGTCTCCCCTTACTCCTGCTTCCCACTGTGACTCTTCTCTTCTCTGCACAGGGTGACTCTAGCATGGCTCACGTCCTCTTTTCTTTTCATTGTAATTCCCAAGGCACCACGAACACAAGGCTGCCACACGTAGTAATTTTACTGAAGGTGTAGAGGAAGGGAAGGAGTGTCATTACAGCCTGGCAAACAACTAAAATTGGATATTGTGCCTCTTTGTCTTCATGGGAATCTCTTAGGGTCCAACTTTCCCCCTTTGGCATCCCGGCCTCCTGAGATGTTCCTAACCTCTTTTCACATCTCCCCCATCTCTGCACGTCCATGCTTGTCCTCCCCTCTCTCCCAGGCAGCCAGCAGAAACTCAAAATCTTTCCCCTCATTATGCAGAGTATTTCAGCCCTCCAGGTAGGGCTTCTCCTTTGGTACCCTGGAGGGAGACATCACTGTTCACAGCCAAGGAGGTGATTTGTCTAAAACAGAGATGAACAAAGCATCTATTCCCTTCATATAAATGATGCCACTCCCCAGTATCTTGGTGCCTTATGCTCCAGAGTTCATGTTACATCTATGGTCATTCCTAGGATCGAGAAGTCCCCAGATCTGGCCACTTCACACTAAAAGACTTGAATTAGACAAGTCTCCTTGCTGCCTCTGACTTAACGTCCATCTTCTTTCTTCCTCTCAGATCGCCCAGGGCTTGCCTGTGTTGAGAGGATAGAAAAATACCAAGATAGTTTCCTGCTGGCCTTTGAACACTATATCAATTACCGAAAACATCACGTGACACACTTTTGGCCAAAACTCCTGATGAAGGTGACAGACCTGCGGATGATTGGAGCCTGCCATGCCAGCCGCTTCCTGCACATGAAGGTGGAATGCCCCACGGAACTCTTCCCCCCGTTGTTCTTGGAAGTGTTCGAAGATTAGATTGACTGAATTCATTCTCATAATTCCCACAGCACTACTGGGTGTCATTTCATTCCATTGCCTAGCTCTTTTTTGTTTGTTCCTTTGTTGCTTTGTGTTGGGAGGGATTGTTTGGGGATAAAAGAAGGTAGTCCTTGGCATAGACATGGATGAAATTGCCCCTCAAATGCGGGTACTTGTAACTATTGCATTTTGTTCTCCAGTCCTTTGATGTGAATGCTTTGAAGGTTTTACAGTTGTGGAGGTGGGGGTGGGGACAATCATTAATTCACCAGCAACAAGCCATCACCAGCTCCCATCTGTCCCTGGTCAGAGACTCAAGCAAGCAAAATGGCACAGCAGAAGACTAAAGAAGCCTTAAAAATCAACATAATATGGTCATCTTGATCCAATCCTGCTTTTTGCAGGGCTCAAGTTAGCAGGGCACACACCACCTTTGGTTAGATGTGGGTTTTCAACTTTCTAGGGAAAGGTCTCAACAAATTTTTATCTGTTCAAGAGCATGATGTTTTCAGCAGTCTTCATTCTCTCCTAGCAGCATAACTTGGAATGTACAGGAATATTTGTTCCCAAAATATCAATTTTTATAATCGTATGATTGAATTCAAATCATACAAGGGTGTGACTCAAAGATGGGCAGGTATTTGACTGAAACCAACAAGGAAAACAATTTTCTTCAGTGAGCCCAAAGAAATTAGAAATCTTCACCAATGTCAGTGATTCAACAGTTTCCAAAAATTCACATAGTATTACCTCATAGGAGGAAGGCTTCTTTACAGCTTAGGCTCAGAGAAAAATTTCCACAGAAATCAAACCTATTTACAAAGCATCATCACTTTTCAATGACATCTGATCTGTCATCTCCCAAACTCCTGAAGTTATTTATCCTGATTGCATCTTTGCTAAGCTGACAACAGATTTCCCTACGGATCAAATCTTCTAATCAAGGAGAAAGAACAAGCTGAAATTTGAGACTTGTTCTGGAGGAATTCTAAGGAGAGATTAAGGTGGTTATATTCTGGGTTGAAGGAAATGCCGTGTTCTGAGAGCCCCCTGCATGGACTGATGGTTTGGGGATGCTTCCTTCTGGTCTTAGATCCTCAAGCTCTTTGCTCTACTCACAAATACTGTCTAGTCCCCTTTTCCCTCTGACTCTGAGGCTGGACTGTCGCTAAACAAAGACTGACCCACTCCGTCCCTCTTATATCATTGCCCTGACATATATTCAACAGTCCTGCCGCCATGTACACGAACCCTCACTCACCTTCCCTGCCCAGCCCTCCTCCCCAATGGCAAACACTGGAGTAGCTTGTGCTCGGAAAATAAATGGTAACCCTTGATCCCTTCAGTGTCAGAAAATGGGCAAAGAATATTCCCATGCAATTGAATGTATCTCATTCTTCACTGGATAGTAGTCATAAACTATTCCTTTGCTTGCCTTGTACTGCCTTATCCTGGAAATATTGGGGAAAATAAGCCATATCAGTAAGATTTACCTAAAAACAAAAGAATGAAAGTCACTGTGAAAACCAAGTGGACTAATTTTTTTTAATTGGCCCAGAAGTCAGGGTGCATAAGTTCTAGTTTGTGCTCTGTCGACTTGTAGATTTGTGACTTTGGGTCTTGGTTTTCTCACCTGGTGAATAAGTCATGAACTCTAAAATCCTTCCCATCCTTAATATTGTACTAATTTCAAGGGGGGGAGAACCTGGTTCTTTTGATTATTTCTTTCATATTCAAATTTCTAGCTTTATTAGACAAAAATTATGTCCCTCTTAACAGTTAAGAAAAGTATATTTAGTATTCATTCAAAATAAGAATTTGACGTACTAATCAACTTTAGAGAAATGCAGCATGGCCTTGGAAAAAGGAGATGAACAGCATTGGAAACAATCTGGGAGGAAAATGATATGTTTAATGCACTGAAACAATTATACTGGCTTCTGGGGAAAAGGAAAAAGAACATCACTATGGAACTTGCTAACCAGAGAAAGGAAGTAGGTGAAGAGATTAAAGTTATAAACATGAAGTTCTTGGGTAGATTACCTGCTTTGACTTTATCTACAGACAGTTTTTTTGGTTTTCTTCTCTCTAGACAGCCCTCTAGCCCGTCTCCTTAAGTCTGTGCTTTATTAACATCTCAGCTCCCTCTCTTGTTGAAGAACTACTCCTTCAAACATGACCGCTTCATCAATCACCTTCTAGTTCCAGAATAACTAAGCTTTGCGGTGTGGAGCAAGCTTTCCCTCAGAAGGGAAGGAGAGGAAGGCAAACAGGTGGGCACTGGAGGGTTCATAGACTCCTTGGGCATCAAGATGTCCCGGGAAAGTTTCCTCAATTTGTCAGAGATTCCCCAGTACATCAGACACTCCCAGATTTGAATGTATGGACAGAGCCTGTTCTTAAGGTACATTGGGATGCTTTGACAATTAACTATGATTGGGCATTGGCCAAATGGTACAGTCTATCTACAGTAATCCAGCCAGCCCCACATAAATTTATGTTTGGTCCTCGGCTCCTTGAATGATTGCCCTAAACAGGCAAACCGCTGATCTAAAAATCTTGTTGAAGGCTGAATACTTGAAGCTGAGTAGGACATGCCTTAAAGTACTTTAGGTTGAAAGGAAAGGCTATAAGGACTCAAAGGCTCCTGACCCCAGTGGTCGAAGTGACTCGTTTCTTCTGTAACTGAGGTACGTAGTGCATCTCAAGACTCCATCTCATAAAACTTGATTAGGAGGGATTTGCTTTGGATTATTTTTTTAACTTTTTTTCTTATATTGTCTGAACTTTCAGACCAAGTGTGGACTTGATTGAAACCCCTCACAGCGGGGAGATAGCCCAGCAGAGGAGAACACACCTGTACAACTGGGATTCTTATTTATAAATCACTTAACTTTTCGAGATGAGTGGTGTGGGGTGGGGAGGGTGTCTTCATAACCCTCAAGTGTACTTTACTCTTCAATTTAGACGTGCAGTATTTCCAGAAATAGTGAAAAAAGTAAGATCTTTTCTTCTTTATGATTCTGCTCAAAACACCATGTGCCGCCTCAGAGCTTTTTCTAGTCAAATGAGCCTCAGTCCTCAATGACGCGCTTGCCGTGTTGATGCCTCAGCCCAGTGCTGTCCCCTCACCTGTGCCCCGAGTGACACCTCTTCCATTGGCAGCATGGTCATCGAGTGGACCACCAGGCTCAGCTCTGCTCCAGCAACGCCATTCTCATTGCTCTTCCGTGAACAGGTGTGCAAGCCTTGGCCCCTCCTCAATACTAACCCCCAACCCCCACAGACTCAGGCTCCACGCAACTGCTGAGCACACTCAAAGCATGTCATTGTCAGTGATACATTTTTATTCTACGGAACTCTAACCTATTCGTGTCATATTGACCTTTTGCTGCATGAGTCATAAATTATGAAATCGGTCTTATGGTTTTTTGAAATGTAGCCAGCGTTTGTAAGGCTAAACCTTTTTCATAAACTGAATTTAAGTAAATAACCAAGCCACAGTTCCTCTCCAAAAGGGGAGTGCTTACGGACATTTGAATCTCTTTGCCCTTTCCACCGGCTATGGCACCACGTTCTAAAATAAGCTTGTAATTTTTCCTGTTATTTTAATAATATGGAAATATTAGCATAGTGTTTCTTTTGATAGTGATAGACTATAATCCATATTTAAATTTTATAGAGAAGAAATTTTATTGTACTGTGATGTAGATATTTATTATCCAGGTAAGGATTTGCCCGGTGTGTATTTTTTACAATTGAAACATTTTACTTTAATCTTTAAAAAAAAAAGTACATTAAAAACACAAACAAAAAAACAGACTGGGGGGGGAAAAAAAGGTTTGGCCTTATCACAGAATTTTTACTGTGCTGTATAAATGTTTGCAAATGCAAAAAGTGTGCATTTCTAGTGTGTTTCCACATTAATTAATGCCGCCTTCAAAAGCAATATCGTGCAGGTAAAACGCTGTTTGTGGCTTTCTGTTGCACAGTTGAAGCTGACCCACCTTATGCACAAGACAATCAAATGTAAATCTGTCGTCCTCAGGATGCAGATAATAGTCATGTAAATTATGGAGCACAATGTAAGACAAAAGAAGACACTCTGCTTAATTACACATGCATTGTTGACATAGAAGATACCAGGGCATGAATGAGCTGACATTATGCCACTTTTTTCTTTTGGTTCTTCCTAAATAACTTGGCATTTTTCATTTGATTATAGAGCCAAATTAGTTCTCCATGCCTTCTTCAGAGAAAACACCTTTTTCCCCCCATAACATTTTCATGCCCTGTGAATCAGGAAAATACTACAGAATAGGAAAAGATTTACAGTCATCAGAAGATTTGTTTTGCAAACAGTGTTAAGTGATATTGCTAGACTGGTAATATTTTCTTTCAGCCTAAAACTCTGTTGAAATCTGTGATCAAAATGTTTTAAACTCTCTGAAAAGAAAATTTGTATATTTGGGAAAAATGGATTTTTACATAGCTTTTGTATGCAGATATTAAATTGTAATTATGAATATAGTGGGCATAGATAAACTCATAAGCTTCAATTCTAAAAAAGAAAAAAAAGAAAAAGCTTATAATGGATATACTTTCCTGTCTCTTTCTTTACATATTATTATTTTCTAAATAGGAACTGAGTTGCCTGCTCTTCTCATCTCAGCTGCTTCCAAAAGGAGGGAAATGCAGATATAAGGGCATTAGTTTCATAAACATCTACTAGAATATGCAAATTTCTTGGGAGGCTGGTGTCGGGGGAAGGGAAAGAGAGAAGGAAAAGGCTGATGAAGGATTACCTCTTTGAAGGGACCACAAAGATGGGGTGAGGAGTGAAGAGTTAAGTTTTTGCAGCTCAAGGACTATAATCTTATAACGAAATGTTTCAGAATATTATTAGTGGAATTATACTAATATAATACTAATATTGTACTAATACACTATCAACATATATCTCAATCCCCATTGCCCTGAACACATGTTGAGACTCTTTCTGTGATGAGTGACAGAAAGCTAAATCAAACTGGCTTAAGCATAAAGGGAATTTCTTGA
This sequence comes from Equus caballus, assembly GCF_041296265.1. Lineage (NCBI taxonomy): Eukaryota > Metazoa > Chordata > Mammalia > Perissodactyla > Equidae > Equus > Equus caballus. The sequence goes on from NC_091699.1 coordinate 70,277,170, forward strand.
CTGTAATATCTGGAAAGTCCAAGGGTAAGGTAGCTTCAGGCATGACTGAGTCTGGGTGCTCACTCAGTATTGTCAGGAAGTGCCTCTTTTCATCTCTCTGTGTAGATTTTCCTCTGCAGAAATTTCCTTCAGGTAGACTTCATGCTCACAAAGCCTTTTATCTTATAGTGGCCCCCAGTAGCTCTAAGATTAGCCTTATGGCTCCAAACCAGTGGAAAGAGAGTTTGTTTTTCCCCAGCAGTTTCAGTACAAATGGTGGGCCAAATCCTCATTGGCCCAAACTGAGTCATGTGCCCATTCCTGAGCCAATCACTTTTCTCAGGAGAACAGATATGCTAATTAACTTAATCTGCTGAAATCATGGAACTGGGGGGGCAGGAGGGAGGGGTAGGGAACAGGGATAATCAGCCCCATCTAAACTATGGACTGAGAGTTGGGGCAGGAATGATTTCTCAAAGAACATTCTAAGCCTTGCTACTAGAAGAAGTGTGGAGGAAGAGCGAGCAAGCCAAGGCAACAAATGTCCATGCCAAAAGTGAAACCTGAAAGCACACCCGTTTTCAGTACAGCAATGGAGTCACCTTAACACAAAGGAAGCCTAGTACAATTTGGCCAGGTCGTGACCCAAATAAATACTCTCCACAAGAAGTATCTGATTACATTCTCTCTTCCCATTCTATTCAAAGGACTGTGTATAACTTTTATATTTACCTCTTTTCTACAATATGTACCTCTCAAATTCACCCTAATGAACACGTTTCCCTCCCCCAGGAAATTACATTATTCATTTTCTATTGGAGAGTTTTATATATATATTCCAGCTACATACAGTTCTTTACCCCTTTACACAGGCAAAGCCAACTCAGAACTAATGTGATATCTAATGGCTTGATTTGGGTTATGGAGCTGGTGTCATGTCACAAAACTGGACAATACTAATAATCTAGAATGAAGAGGAGCCAGAAGACAAAGTTGGTTTGCTTCCTCACCTTGAGATGATAGCTCGTCCTGGTTTCATATTTAGCTACTTAGGGCACATTGTAAATAAGTAGAATTGTTGTTAGGTTCATGTACACAAGTTCTGACACATTAAATGTTTGAACAAATGTTTAAACAATGTTTGAAATGAGAATTCATCTACCAGCTCTCATCTCCCATTATCAAAAATGAGGTTGATACAAACTTGGAGTGGAGGTTGTACATGCCTGGCCACAGAGCAGGTCCTGTGGCATCTCATGCTTCAGGAACAAAAGCAATCTCCCAAGGAGGGCAAGTCGGTGTCCACTCCCTCAGCTGGGCAGAGCCCATTTAGACTGGGTGGCAGATGAGGTGGCAAGTGGAGTGAAATAAGGGACCCTGGGCCCTGGGGCAATAAACAGAGCTTAGACAGTGTGCAGTGATCTGAGACAGGGGTTCCTCCAGCCAACGAGTTCTTCTGATTGGAGAAAGGGCACATATGGGCTCTCAAGGCCCAAAGAGAATTACGAAGATCAACAAACAACTAAACCTATATTTCACTGTAACCTGAATTTGCATGTATAGGGGCTTTGAATTTAATACAAACTGGTCATGTAAAGTGTCCACTTGGTACATTTTCTTGCAGTAGCTGAAAAAACTGAATAGACTATTCATTTAATTATACAATATCAGTTTTTTCTTATAGGTGGCTCATTTCAAGGGCAAATTTTTTTCTATACAAATATCTAGCTGAAAATTTTGTAGAAGCCAATAGAAACTTTTATTTTTTCCACACAAAACTTTACTTTGGGGCAAACACTTTTGAAAACAACGCATATGAAAAGTGAAGCAGATGAAGTTATAATGAACACTCTTCTTCTCTCAGGACAGACTAACATCCTCGTTATCTCCTTTTAACTTTCTTGCTCGTAATACTAATTGCAATGAGGGAGGCAGATGTGTATAGAGTAAAACATCTTCAAGTTAGCAAATCTGAAAATTCTTGTGCCTACAAATCCCAAAGGGTACAGAGATATGAAAAACACTCCTCAGTTTTACCCTGAGTCCTAGAAAGATGCTGCAGTCTTATTTGTTGCAGATATTCAGGTGTATTTGAATTCTAAGGATGTTCTGATTTTCCCTATGGGTATTTTTAGCCTTGAAGAGACAGTTCAGGATTTCTCTCCACTACCTGAAGTCAAAGCCAAATAGAGTCTTTGTAACAATACATTATATCAAAAGATGAAGAACCCAAGACCACCAAGGATCATTCATTGGTAAGTGAGCTGCTTTGTAAGAATCCAATTGAACATTTCAGAAAATTCACCTTTATTTTCTCCAGCACTTTGACAAAAATACTACTCATTAGTTACTTGCCACTCGAGAGTCTCATGAGCCATCCCAAAGGATGTGCCAGGTGTATGTGCTGCCGTCCAGAGTTCTTCACGGTCACACTGGAGTATATAATAATGGTCCACCAGGTAATGAACACCTACTCTATGCCAGGAATTGTACTTGGCCCTCTATTTACCTCCAATCCTCCAAACAAACCTGTAAAGTAGGTGCTAGTATCCTCATTTGACAACGGGGAAATGGAGGCTCAGTGTGAATAAGCAACATATCCAACATCATGCAGGTGACAAGTGTCAGAGCATGTAGGATTCCAAGATCTGTGTTCTTTTTACAACCTGCACTAATAAGACCAGCATAAAGCCTTAGCTCCTCAAGAAAGAGAAAAGGAGACTCTGCTCTGAAAATGTTTACCATTCCCCTTCCAAAAGACTCTCCTACCCTAATGCAAAAACAGGTGCATGCTGGAGAAAGGCTACCTCACTTCTCATTAGGTTGTGTCTATTGCAAAGCCACTCGTTGATTTGCAATATTAAAGAGTAATTTCTCTTTGCAGGATCTATTTATAACCCAGCTGGCTTCTAGAGGTGTCAGCTTAACAGAGGACATTTTGTTTTGCTAAGCATTTTGGGGTCTAAGTAGTTAAGTTTTGGGAGAGCCAAATTGCTCTGCATAAGGGAGGAAGAGAATTTATGGCAATGGGGGCGGGGGGAGGAGAAAGAAACAAGGTGATGGAAACACTTAAGTTTCAAGACGTGATACCATACTGTGACTCCCTCAACTTTGCATAATCAACTTAAAATTGGCAAATGCATGGTGCAGATGAATTTCTTACAGGAAGAAATGAAAAGGGACACTCAGCTATCATGTAGATATGGAGCAGGAGAGCCCCAAAGCAAAGGGGACACTCATAATATAATTATCTGAGAATTCATAGAATTCTGGAGGTTACCTTATCTGGTTTCAAAAAATTGAGAGAAGAGTTTTTTAAAGCAATTTCACCTTGCTCTGAAGAGAGGGCTCTAACTGACATCTGGTAGTTACATTTACTTAAGACTGCACGTAGACATGGGGATAAATTAGTAAATTGAAAGTCCTTGCGGAATTTTCCACAGGAAAGCAATAAGAGCCTCTCTTACCCAACTTTTACTCTCACCCACAATTAAAGGAAGACAGCAAAAGCCTTAAGCCAAATGTTAGCAACCAAACCCTTGGAGAGAAAATTTTTGCAATTTTCTCAATGTCTGAAATGTCATGGGATTAATATCAGGAATATGCTGGTAGGTTTTCCAAATCAACAAGAAAAAGGCATGAAATGCAATAGAAAAAATAGAATATTCAGAGAAGAAGCAGCCCAAATGGCTATCAAGTATATAGTGAGATCCCCCACCTCACTAATAATCAGAAATAGGAAAATTGACACCACTTTATACCCACAAATCAGGCAGACAGGAAATACCAAGTGTTAACAAGAATGTCAGAAGATGAGGACCTCCTCTGCGGCTAATGAGACTGTAAACTGATTCAGTCCATCTTTTCTATAGCCAGTAACTCTATATAACCAGGATCTGTTCCTGGGAACACACCTCAAACTCTCACACAGACGTATAGGCATGGTCATCCTAGCATCACAGACTTTGGTATGAGGAACTGAGTTCAGGCTAGGGGAGAGGAGAAGAACAGAAGGTAGAGGGCTACCTACCATGCAAATCACTGCAGCATCAGAAACACTGAACTAGACCTGAGTATAGAAACATGTAAGAAACGAAACAAGACCTAGAACACTGTACTACTTACGTTAACTACATATGCAAAGGAACACCAGATATTTTACATGGAATCATACATAATCAAGGACATATATCAAGCACATTAGACTGAGTGCCTATGTGGAAGAGATGAAGAGAAAAAATGAAATAAAACAGGAGAAGGCTGGTGATTTTAGCCATCATGAAATGAGGAGGATGATTATCTCAAGTCCCCTCAAAAAACTGCCAGGTTTTAATCATCTCTTTACTATCTCTATCCTGAGTCACCCCATAACGGTATTTCCTATGTGATAATGGGCATTAAATGACCGGATAACAGAATCCTGGTGAGGGACACAACCTATGGCCTCAGAACTAGGGAGATGAAATCAAAGATGGCCTGCAGATGACTAAGGGCAGAAAAGAGAGAAAAGGGTAAATTGTCCTAGTTGATCAATGATCTTCCAACTGCAGAACCCATTTTTCCAATCAAGAGTATCAAATGTGAAACTCCAAGACGTAGGAATGGAGAGAAAAAGCTAGGGTTGAATAGATGTGCCCACTTAGCCACTCCAAAGTCTCCAAAACAAATCTCTCTCCAGAGATCCCTAAATCTCCATCAGAGTTATGGAAACCTCTGATCTAGACATCTTTGCATTTATAAGCCAAGTCTGGAGTGATGAATGGGTGGGTCAACTTTATTTAAAGGCCAGAGTAGAATGACTATGTCTCCTTAACATCCATTGATAGTCTACAGAGAAACAGGACCTGGACCTAAGGATATGCGCCTGGGACAAGAATGGGAAACCCGAGAAATGGTCTTTTGCTGCCACTACTTCTGCTTTATCCTTTAAAACCAAATTAACAAGCCTCTTTTATTTTTATGAGCCTGATATTAAATATTTGATTTGTTTGTTCCTTGTAAGTGGGTCAAGCAAATTTAAACTATTTCTATCTCTTCCAATTTCCCCTAATTAAGAGGGCCTCTGAACCCGGACCCAATCCATTTCATATGGGGAATGATCCAAGGACCTGGGATCATTTAGCCTGTAGAAGACTTGAGATGGCATTCTAGCTCTCATCCAGGTGGAACAGGAAATCAGTTTGTTCTCTGTTGCTTCCAAAGAGCATAGTCAGGATTAACAAGTGGAAGTCATTCAGAAGTCAATATTGGCTCAAAAGAAGGAAGAATTATGCTACAGCTAAACTGTCTAAAGTGGAAATAGAGAGTTCCCCATCACTCAGGTGTTCAAGCAAAGACTAAACTCTCATCTGACAATAAGGTAGTAAGAAGACTAGAAGCATCAAAGCAAATGACCTGTCAGATCTGCTCCAGCCCCAGGTCACATCCTGACCATGTCCTCGGGGGCCTGCTCCCCACAGTTGCTCAGGTTTTAGGCGGTCCCTGATGCTGTATTCTAGGTTCTCCACAAGGAAACACGTGAGATGAACCTCAGTGAGATGCAACTTCTGGAGCCGCTTACTTTGAATGTATAATCATCCCCTGCGAAAGCAGATGAGCTGATAAAGTCAAGTCTACCATCTGTCCCTCTGTGCTTTTTCAACGATCATCCTACTAGTTCCTGAGAAAATCTTCTCACACCGCCATGACTCAGACAGGCTGATCTGAAACCATTACCAGAGAAAATGATGTGCCAGAATCTAAGAGCAGCTCTAAAGTGAGAAAACATAGAGCAAATAAATTCCGGGATAGTCTGACACACAGGGGACATTATGTTGCCATTGGTTTACTAGAATTATGTTGAATACTGCAGGCTCTATTAAGAGCCCACATCATAACATGAATCTCAATTTACTTGCCTCTGGTTGAGACTCTGAACGTTGGTTGTTTGCCCAGGCACGCATTTATTTTGACCAAAATTAGTCTTAATCAGCTTGGTTTGAGTAATGATGTAGCCAAAAGAACACAGCCAGCAAGCAATTCAAGAGGCTTCTCCAACAATTCATAGATTAGAGAAGAACAGAACTTTAAAAATATATTTTGCAAGGAATTAATCCCTCTCCTACATTTCAGAACGCTTTTATTCCGTTTAATTAGCATTATCAAAAGCTGTGGTTGTTCAACTCGGAAAGGTGTCTGGGGAATGAAGAGGGCACTATGGGTGGACTGGTGACGTAAAATTGTCAGGGCAGGGGGTTGTATTTTAAGGTTCTGCTGTAAGCTCTCAGCTCCTTCTGCAGGGCGCCTGGTGAGGCTTTAGGGCTAAGAAGATGGCTTATTTTGAATGTCTATCAAAAGCGGGCGTGGTTAGATTCTGACCACTCTAAATTACTGTGGGCTACAAGCAAGATTGAAAATGTGCCGGTGCGACTTTTTCCTCCAAAATAGTGATTACGAGTCACATATTTACAAGGACTGAGGACACCCAGCTTGTTGTAAAAACATTTCAACTGCGATCAGCCTTGTCATCCCGAAGAATCCCTTCACTTCACATCCAAGTGCAGGCTTCTTTCTCCCTAGAAATAAGACCATACTCTCTCCACGAAAAAATGCATAAATCCATCTCATCCAGACAGGAAAACTGGGTGGGAGACGGGGAGCAAGCAGCACCACAATTCTGAAAAGTATGGTGTCCATGGCACATAAAAATAAAACTACTAACGCCAGAGATTCAAAGAAAGTATATTCTTAACTCGAACCCAGGGATCTCTGGGGGTTCCGTGGACTTATTCTCAGAAGTCAACAAAATTTCTATTCAAGAAATTTTTAATTTCTGGTTTCATTCCAAAAGTAATCTTAAAACTTACTGTAAGGCATGTTTTTGATCATCTGGATCAGCTCAAACCCAAATACAAAATTTCAATCATTCATATGCATTTATGTGTACAATGCCTTCAATGTCAGGTAATACACTTTAATTGCTGCAAGCTAATGAGGACCAACAAAAAGCAGAGCTACTATATAAATGATGCAGTCACAACAAAACCCACAGCATCATGGCTCTCTGGGCCCAGGAAAGGTTTGGCAGTAGTCAACGAGAGAAAAGTGGTGGGCAACTGGAGTATCACAACTAAGGGCTACCCAAATCTGGGACATCTAAGAACAACTCAAGAGGCATTTGGCACAGATACAGGGAAATTTTTTAAAAGATGTATCAGCCCTAATAATATTTTTCTGTTAATTATCTAAGGCAGCATGGTTGTTTTGTCAGTGAGGGAGAGAGAAGATATTGTTTCCAATCTTTCCCCAGGGCATCTTTATCTACTTTGATAATGGACAGCTTGTTCTATAGGTGAGGTACTTCTGAAGTAAGGCAAATTTTCTTGACTGAAACTAGAAAACATTTCCTCAATTGCTGAGGGGAGATGAGAAGTAAAATGAGCTCAGCCTCCAGTGGGTCCTGAGAAAACCTGAACCTGGTCCATCTAGGAGCCCAATGGAGGAACAGAAACTTCAGTTAAGTTTGGGGCAATCCGAGAGCAGACAGGACTCGGACTCCCATTCTTGGACTGAGGTTATGAAGACAGCGAGACCCCAAAAGAGAAATGGACACGTCGGGGACAAGTTCCCCAAGCCTCAAAATAGCAAGGAAATGGCAAGAAAATCTTGCGATGCTGAGAGAGGCCTCAAAGTAACCTGAGTTTAGATAACCCTGAAAAATTTCCCATAGCCCAATTTGATATAGGAGCAGAAGAATCCTTGTGTGCACTGTGTACTTAAGAATGGCACACAAATTAGCTGAGAAAGTGAGAGAGAACTTGAGTGAAAAGGCTTGCAGTCAAGAATGAGCAATAAGCTAGGCCCTGCGTGGACCAACAATGGAACATTAGAGGACTCAGCTGATGCCACTGTGGATTGATGACAACAACAACCAGATGCCTTACCCATGACTTGACACCATAGTGGGGCTACTCTCAAATTTTAATGTACCTTAATATTACCTGTAGAGCTTGCTAATGTACAGATGTCTAGGCCCCACCCCCGGAGCTCCTCACTCAGTAGGTCTGAGATGGGGACTGAGAATCTGCATTTCTAACAAGTTCTCAGGTGATGCCAATATTGCTGCTTTGGGGCCCACACTTGGAAAATCACTACTATCATGGATCCTAGCCCCTAAGTTATGTGAAACCCAGATATAATAGGGAACTCCCAGCATAATGGAGCTCATACTAGGAGTATACTTACGGGAAAATACAGTTTCACTTTCTCATACAGCTGCACATGGGAATTAAGATATGTATCCATCATGGAGATAGGGACAAGTGGTTTCCTAAATCTCTATTTGGTTGTTTTTCCACTGGAAAGCATCACTTCCTATTCTATTGCAACACTGAATGTAATTCTTAAATAGCCCCAGTAACATAATAGAGATTTATTTCTTCACTTAATGGAAAAAGTTCACTAAGTGTTGGAACCACTGTCGAGTGTAAAATATTCTAAAAAATTATAGCAATGATTCTTCTAAAATACATCATATCAGGTCAGTTCCCTGCTCAAAACTCTCCAGTAGCTTCCCATGTCACTCAAGTAAAATTTGCAGGCCGTCACACTGTGGCCTGCAAGGCTGTATGTGGCCTGGGACCCAGACACCCCTCTGTCCTCTTCTACACTTGCAGCACTGATCGCTCACTCCACCCTAATACATTGAACTATCTGCTGTTCTGGAAAAGCAAAGGACATTCACACCTCAGGACCTTGTGTGCTGTTTCCTCGGCCTGAAATAGCAGCTCCCTCCCCGCCTCCCTTCAGGCCTCTACTCAGATATCGCTTCTCAGAGAGGATTTCCCTCTTCATTAATACAAAATAGCTCCCTTCACCTTCATCTCCCTTCACCTTCCACCTGCTTTGCCCCATTTCTTTTTTCCCGTCACTTGTCATGACCTGACATAGTATATTTTAGTTTTTACAATTTTTTAACTGTCTACTAGAATGCAAACTCCATGAAAGAAGGAAGTTTGCTTTGTTTACAGCTAGATCTCCAGTGCCTACAAAGTACCTGGCACATAACACCACTTGGTAAATAATTGTCAAGTGAACCAACAGAAAGAAAGGCCCAGCAGTCCAAGGAACCAACAACCCCTCCTACAAACACTCAGAGAGGCGTAAGGGAAAGTCTTCTGCCCAAATTGTCCCCCCACCACGTTGCTTTTGCGTGCCCACCTTCTCCTTCCTCTCTCACCCCCAAACACCCCATCCACCAGCACTAAGGAAGACCTATGTATATGCTGTTTGCAAGAACAAAGAAGGCAACAACACACTGGTGAGGCAAAGGGGAAGCCAGGGGCAAGGAGAAGATTCCTTCTCCACATCAGATAACCCAAACTCCAGTGAGGACACAAAAGAATGGCCTGTGATCCCATGGCCCGGGGACAACCACAGTTGACATTCAGGTAGATAAACATCCTTCCATACATTTTTATGTGCATAGACACACAGCATATTAATCACTTCTTTAACTTTCAATGTAGACTTGATTCCAGACAAAGAGTTCTAAGGGTTAATCCAAAAGGACTATAAAATCATAAGATTAGATCAACAGAAGAGATAGGAAGGGGGCAGGCAGAAGAAGCTCACGCTTAAACAATATTTTCCCTCGTCTTTCTAGAAGCTGAGAATTTCTCTGCTCCAAGGTCAACAACCATAATTGTTTTTGATAAGTAACATATTTAGATAAGTGATGTCAAAAGGGTCAAAAACTCCTTTCATTCTCAGCTTTATCAGAAATATGGAAGCGTCACAATTTAGCACTCAATTATCACCATCTTCCTTGGAGACATTTAAAAACTTAATGAGTTTGTCCTTTTGTATGAGTAGAGAGTTCAAATTGAAAGAATCCTTCCAATGAATCACGTTAAAATTTATTCCAAATGTCTTTTAACATTCGGACCTTAAAAAAGAGACTGAGTTTTTTTCTGAATCAAAATGTATCTTCCTGCTTAATGTAATGATAAATTTCCACAGAAACCGCCCAGGTTACACTTCAATGAAACCAAAGATCCAGAGAAGTCACAAGAAAGAGATTGAAGTGACTTTCAATTTAAAGTGATTAGGAATCAGGAAAAGCAACCTTTCTGGATGTCAAAGTTTAACAAACTCTCAAGTTCTGGGTTTGGAACTTAGAACACTTGTGTTAAGTGGCACTAAGGCATTCTACTTCACAGCATATACCTTTTTCTTAATTTTTCTCCTCCTTTTTCTTCATGCTCTCCATCCATTCCTATCACAGAGTAGATACATACAAAGCTTTTAGTAAAATTTATAAATGAATGGATGAATAAATATCTTTATGTATCCATCAGAAATCCCACTATGTCCTGGTAATTTATTAATATCGAGTTTGCATTTGTTATCTTATTGATTCCTAATAAAAAAACCAATGTGGTGGAATTATATTTCCAACAGCCTTTGCAGTGGACAGCAGCATGAGGTGGGAAGATCATGGGCTTCTGAATACAGATGTGAATTTGAAGGCTGGCCTCATTACCTCTTGTGTCCTTGGATAAGTCGTTTGACTTCTTTTGCCTCAAATATTTGTTTGTGAGATGGGAATAATAGTATATATTTTGTGTTGAGAGAGACAATTCTCCATGAGTTTCTCACATTCACACATGGTGTGTAGGGTATGCCAAGAGTGAAAGGCCCTGACTGCTCTCTAACCAGGCCAGTTCTCAGGGTTGTACTTGGAGTGAGCAGCCTTAGAGGATGAGCTAATGTCTCCCCCTAAAACAAAGAGCACGATTACTTATTACTTGCTATAAAAGTGTCACACTCATGGCGCTGGCCCCATGGCCGAGAGGTTAAGTTCGTGCACTCTGCTGCAGGCAGCCCAGTGTTTCGTGGGTTCGAATCCTGGGCGCGGACATGGCACTGCTCATCAAACCATGCTGAGGCGGCATCCCACATGCCACAACTAGAAGGACCCACAACGAAGAATATACAACTATGTACTGGGAGGCTTTGGGGAGAAAAAGGGGAAAAAAAAGTGTCAGACTCCAAGAGCTCAGGGTTCCCCAGCTCCAACACAAACCCACTGTGGACATAGTACCCATCTGGACCTGTGTGGACCTGCCCAGCTGGATCTTGGGTACCAAGGGGAACCGACACAAAATGCTGATGCTTATGCTTTTTGCTGTGACATGAGTCATAAAATCCTTTATCTCTGATCCAGGAGTCTCATCTGCTAGCAACAGAAATAAGAGACTAATATTCACTGGAAAATCCATTTTGCACATTAACAGGTTAACTTATTAGTTTTTAAGTAGCATAAAATAAAATCCCACACCTGACCCTTTACGGGGTTGTGGAAAGATTAAATGAGATAGTCTAAATAAAGCACCTGGCATAGAGTGGGCACTAAATAAACACAAATAACATCTTCCCTTTAACATCTTGTTCAAATTTCTTTAACTATTTTAGGTGAATAGTTCTTGACAAAATCACGACGATAGTAAGGTGGCTCCTTTACCTCCTTCCACCTTTCCCGTACAATCTACTATGTGTCTGTCCCACATGTAGTCATAACCACATTCTCCGGGATGGGCTTACAGCAGCGACCTCTCGGAGGTATGAGTGCTTGTAATAGTAGAAAACTCTTGAAAGTTGAAGAATATGCAAGGCATGGGTCTCTAATACCTTCATTTCAGACCTGGGGTGGGGTAGATATTTTGGGGCATGAGACCACAAATCCTAACACTGCTTGCCAGATTCATCACCCTTCCATCCCAACACTGGGTCCTCTGAACTTCACATCAGGGGAGGAGAAGGAAGGCAATTTTAGAAACAGAGTTTATGCCAAAAGATAAAAGTCTTTTCTGATAACTGAGAAGGTTCAGATGATGCAAAGGAATGTCACAGACTCTTTACCAGATGCTCATAACCTGGTCTTTGCCTCCAAACAAGGTATCTTGGGGTCTTGCTCTCTGTATTGGGCTCCTATTTCTGCTGTAAAAAATTGCCACAAATTTGGTGTCTTAAACAATACAAATTAGTTACCTTACAGTTCTGTAAATCAAAAGTCCAACCCAGATTTCATCAGGCTAAAATCAAGCTGTTGGCAGGGCTGCTTTCCTTTCTGGAGGTTCTAGGGAGAACCTTTTTCCTTGCCTTATCTAGCTCTGAGTGACTACCTGCGTCTCTTGGCTCATGGCCCTTTCCGCCATTCTTGGTAGGTCAAGTCCTTCTCACATTGTTGTCTCTGTGGTTCTCTGTAGCCAGAAAGGTTTTCTGCTTTTAAGGACTCATGTGGTCACGTTGGGTCCACTAGGATAATCCAGATCATCTCCCATCTCAAGGTCCTTAATCACATCTGCAAAGACTCTTTTGCCAAGGAAAGTAACATAGTCACATATCCAAGGGAATGGGAATTAGAAGCTAGGCTATTTAGGACTTTGGGGAAGGAAATTATTCTGTCTACCATACTCTACTTCTAGAACTCTGCCAAGATTTGCTAATTCTCAGAGTTGATCAACTTGATCATTTCTCAGGAGCATTAAAATATTTCTAAAGCTGAAAATCTCTGCCATGGAGAGGAGAACGAACAGCACCAAGTGATAGAGCAACTTTAAATTTGTTTCAATTTCCACACATTGTCAGGAAAAATAATCAGAGGAATGCTCCTGGGATTCTAAGGGTAGCCACTCGGTGCCTGTAACCATGGTGATGGAAATTACAAGAAGAATGTTAGTTTATATGAAAGCAGATGAAACCAAAGCCTTGGCCCATACAGCAAACCTCTGGGTGGCAATGTGTTCCATAAGAGTGGAGTCTGAAGCATCCAAATTGCTTTTTCTTGAAACATCTGGAACGTCTGAAATGACTCCTACCCAGGAGATTGTCTTAATGGTATAAGATTTGGGGGCAATTCAAGTGATATGACAATGTGAGGATCCTTATCTGAGAAGTAGGGGAAAGCATAGTCAGTAGTAGGGAGAAAGCATGTATGCACCTTGTAGATAAAGATGCGTATCAAATTCAGGTGATTCTAATGCAAAATCAAGTTTGAGAATCACCGATCTAGGGCAGCTGTTTTCAATCAGAAAAGCAAATTCTAATCACCTGGAAAGCATTTCAAAACTACAGATGCCCTAGCCCCAGCCAGTTTCTGAATCAATTGGTCTGGGGTGGGGTCTTGAACAAGGTATGATTGAAAACATCCACAAGTGGTGGCTCTAATGTGTCACCAGAACAAGAACCACTGATCTAGGGAATTGTCCAGAAAAATCATGTCCTTCTCTTCTCATTTATTTGTTCATTTCTTCCACACATTTTATAGAACAACTACTCAGTATATATCATCAAAGAACTCCTTCCTCAGAAGGAGACCAAAGAGCTTGGCAGTGGGGAGCAGCACAAAATGAGGAGTAAACCAGGCAGCAGGGATAAGCAGAGAGATGAGAGCCCATGAGCAGAGAGAATGGAGCCAAGCAGGACAGACTGGAGGCCAGGAATCCAGTGGAGGCCAGTACAATAGCCTAGGCCTCCCTCCTTGGTTTCTAAACTTAATAGACATAGGTGAAGAGACCAGAAAAGAAAAACAGACTGTTTCTCTACCAGAAGAACCCTGACCAACCAATTACTGTCAGCCATGAGCTTGTCACCTCCATTGGTATTCCTTTCTGCATGTAATCAACATGTTCCTGTTTAACAGCACTCACTCCTCTCTCTCTACTGTCTCTCTCTCTCCCCCCTTCTCCCTCACTCTCTCGCTCTCATTCTGCAGTGTGCTGTGGATTAGTACCAATAAGTTTTAGAATGTTAGGGTCCCATATTGTCATCATCTACAGATTGAGTGAGCAGAGAGAGGAGGAATCCCAGAGAAGTTTCGTATCAATTAGGCCTTGTGTTGAGTATCCCTGAAAAACAGTTAAAAGTGAGCAGTTCTTAAGTCTCTTTCCTGGTGAGAATAATGGGTGGTGGCCCATCCTTTCTTAAGAACTCCTGATAAGCAATGAATCCACTCTCCACCCTGGAAACTGAGTGGACTTTTTGCTTCATGTGGCTCCCATGATTCGGCTTCAAGGAACATGTGCCAAGAGAGGCTTCCATCCCATCTTGAAGTGAACAAAGTAGAGGGCTTATGAAAATTCTTCCAATAGCCCTCTTTACTAAACTTAACACACGTACTACCCCAGAAAGCAGTACCAGCATGGACAACTACTCTAGTCTAAGTCACAGAAACTAAAGAAGCAATTGTAATATGTTTTCTGTCCGATACATATGCAGGATCAGCAAGCGTGGGAAATGCATGCAAACCCCTACACAGGGATGGTGGGCTATACGTGCATGTTACGTATTCACACTGTGGATTCTGTAAGAAGAATCCCCTTGAGAGCGTCCCATTCAAAATTCATCCATAGGTAGCTTAAAAGCCACCTCAGTTGTCATATCACCTACAATGATTATTCACATGCACAGGAACCAAGAGAGCATATCATACTCTGAAGGTCAGAGAAGATTCCCAACACTACAGTCAGGGTGCATTTGGGGGAGCAGTGGGAATATCGTTCAATATGTGGGATGAAGCCAAATAATAAAATTGTTCTTTCAAAGAGCTTTCAAATGCTGCATAGGATGAACTGCCAGAAGCCTGAGGAATTATAAATAGAGCTTCGTGTATTTTGTGCAAATGCCATATATTCATTTCAAAGAGTGTTTGGTTCCTGTTGTATTATGCCTGTCAGTACAGCATAACGTTTAAGAGTGTGGACCCTGCAGCCAGACTACCTGAGTTTGATTCCTGATTGCTACTTAATAGACATGGGGGCCTGTGCAAGATCCTCACTTTTCCCATCTCGAAAATGGGTATAATGATAATATCTATATCACAGGATTGTCATGAAGATTATTGAGACAATGCATATAAAGTTATTAGTACCGTGTCTGGCATATTGTTGGTGTCCAGTGAACTTTGGCTATAATGGTTTCTAGGAAGCTAAGGTTCTCAGCAGCCAGCCCTGGTAGTCTGGTGGTTAAGATTCAGGTTTGTTTCCTGGTCAGGTCTATCAGTTACCATACTGTGGCAGCTGTGTGTTGCTGTGATGCTGAAAGCTATGTTATCAGTATTTCAAATACCAGCAGAGTCACCCACGGTGGACAGGTTTCAGCAAAGCTTCCAGACTCAGACAGACTAGAAAGAAAAACCTGGCCACCCACCTTTGAAAAAACTGGCCATGAAAACCCTATGAATAGCAGTGGAGCATTGTCTGATACAGCGCCGGAAGGTGAGAGGATGGCACAAAAGACTGGGCAGGGTTCCGCTCTGCTGTATCCAGGGTCTCCAGGAGTGGGAATCAACGGGACAGCACTAATAACAAAAAAGGACTTAGCATATTCACTGAAGGGGGTTACACGGGTCGGGGTAATACTAAAGACAATTCATTGAGACCTGGTAAACACTGTAAATGCATAGTAAGTTCTTCACTTAGAGCTGTATCAATATTCAGTTCCTGAACACAAGCTATTCCTTACTCTTCTAGCTGGAGGACTGCATTTTGATGATATTTGATCATGGCATCAAAAAAGACTAAATTCATGGAAAGACAGAAATTGCTTGCTCATAAAACGGGATAACTGAATAAAAAATGAGAAATATAAGTTTGGGAAGTCTGAACAGACTTCCACATCAACTCTGCTTTATCCTCCAAAAAGGAGTCTTTCAGGGTCAATTTAAGTAAAAATTAAATTTACTAAGGGAAATAATTTAAGCAGCTGTGTTAATTAACTGTTAGAGTCACAGACTTGGTTACCTTAACACTATGTTGTCTAGATGATTAGATGAAAACTTGTATTTTATTTCATTAGCCCTGCTAATTTCCTATAACACCCATGACATTCCCTATAGCCTTCTTACCTATAGATTTCATGGACATAAGAGACCTAGATTCCAGTTTTATATGTAAAAATTAAACAACTGGGGATTTCAGAAGCAACATAAATATCAACATCCATCTTATAGGAGTTGCAGATAGGAAAAAGATTGAATTAGAATGAGGAGTAACGCTAAGAAATAAATGGAATAAGATTTTCAAGAGTATATGAGTTTTCAAATTGAAAGTGTCAAGAAGAATAAATTTTTTTAAAAGACCAACACCTACAACATTGTGGTGACATCTCAGATAACCAAGGATTAAAAGAAAAATCCTAAAACTTTCAAAGAAAATAAATAAATAGATAGAAAGATAAATAAATACATGTGAAGCAGATGGTATCACATTTCTCATTGTAATACTAGGGGCAGGAAGACAATGGAACAGGATCTTGAAATTATTTTCAACTTGTAATTATAACCTAATCTATGAGAGAAAAATAAATATTTTCTAATATTCAAAAACTCAGAAACCACAATCTCAACAAAAAGAATAAAATATCTTGGAATAAATTTAACACAGGACGTGAAAGATCTATACAATGAAAACCACAAGACTGGGGCCGGCTCTGTGGCCAAGTGGTTAAGTTCGTGCACTGCGCTGTGGTGGCCCAGGGTTCGGATCCTGGGCGCAGACATGGCACTGCTCATCAGGCCACGTTGAGGCGGCGTCCCATATCCCACAACTAGAAGGACCTGCAACTAAGATATACAACTGTGTATGGTGGGGGGGTTGGGGAAATAAAGCAGAAAAAAAAAAAAAAAAAAACAAAGATTGGCAACAGTTGTTAGCCCAGGTGCCAATCTTTAAGAAAAAAAAAAAAAGAAATCCACAAGACTTTCTTGAAAGAAATTGATGATGACATAAGAGATGGAAAGACATTCCATGCACATGGATTGGAAGAATAAACTTAGTTAAAATGTCTGTACTACCTAAAGCAATCTACAGATTCAGTGCAATCACAAACAGAATCCCAATGACATTCTTCACAGAAATAGAACAAAGAATCCTAAAATTCATATGGGGCAACAAAAGACCCTGAATAGCTAAAGCAATCCTGAGAAAAAAGAACAAAGCTGGAGGCATCACAATCCCTGACTTCAAAATATACTACAAAGCCACAGTAATCAAAACAGCATGATACTGGTACAAAAACAGGTGCACAGATCAACGGAACAGAATTGAAAGCCCAGAAGTAAAACCACACATCTATGAACAGCTAATCTTCGACAAAGGAGCTGAGGGCCTAGAATAGAGAAAAGAAAGTCTCTTGAACAGATGGTGTTGGGAAAATTGGACAGCCACATGTAAAAGAATGAAAATAGACCATTCTTTTTACGTCATTCACAAAAACAAACTCAAAATGGATCAAAGACTTAAAGGTAAGACCTGAAACCATAACACTTCTGGAAGAAAATATAGGCAGTACACTCTGACTTCAGTATCAAAAGGATCTTTTGGACACCATGTCTTCTCAGACAAGGGAAACAATAGAAAGAATAAACAAATGAGACTGCATCAGACTAAAGAGCTTCTTCAAGGCAAAGGAAAACAGGATTGAAACAAAACACAACCCACCCACTGGGAAAATATATTTGCAAATTGTATATCAGACAAAGGGTTAATCTCCACAATACATAAAGAAGTCATACAACTCAACGACAAAAAATCAAACAACCCGATCAAAAAATGGGCAGGGGATATGAACGGACATTTCTCCTAAGAAGATATATGGATGGCCAATAGGCACATGAAAAGATTCTCATCATCACTGATCATCAGGGAAATGCAAATCAAAACTACACCAAGATATCACCTTACACCTGTTAGAATGGCTAAAATAACCAAAACAAAAAATAACAAATGTTGGAGAGGTTGTGGAGAAAATGAACCCTCATATACTGCTGGTGGGAATGCAAACTGGTGCAGCCACTATGGAAAACAGTATGGAGATTTCTCAAAAAATTAAAAATAGAAATACCATATGACCCAGCCATCCTACTACTGGGTTTCTATCCAAAGAACGTGAAATCAGCAATTCAAAGAGACCCATGCACCCGTATGTTCATTGCAGCATTATTCACAATAGCCAAGACGTGAAAGCAACCTAAGTGCCCATCAACTGATGATTAGATAAAGAAGATATGGTATATATATTCAATGGAATACTCCTCAGACATAAAAAAGGATAAAATCGTCCTATTCACAACAACATGGATGGACCTTGAGGGTATTATGTTAAGCGAAACAAGCCAGATAGAGAAAGACAATTTCTGTATGACTCCACTCACGTGTGGAGGATAAACAAACATGTGGACAAAGAGAACAGATTAGTGGTTACCAAGGGAAAGGCAGGTTGGGAGATAGGCACAAAGGGTGAAGTGGTGCACCTATAATATGACTGACAAATAATAATGTACAACTGAAATTTCACAAGGTTGTGAACTATCATAACCTCAATAAAAAATAAAATAGAAAAAAAACCTCCAAAAGTTTGTCACCCATGGACTCTGACAAAATGTCTAGACAATGTGTCTAGAGGGGAAAAAAAAAACAGAACAAAAAATTAACCTAAAAGCTGATGCAAGATAATAGCAATCTGGAATTACCTCACAATATGAGAGATTGTCAGGAAAGGAGAGAAGGAAAAAAGGAAAGGCATGCTAAGTTTCTTCAGTTTTGGAGAGAAGGAAGCAGATATTGAATAGGAAAAATGTAGAGTTTAATACATATATTGACAGTTTTTAATGTTATTTTTTAAACAGTGGAAAGGAAGGTACATACAATTTAGTTATCCTTTTAAGCACTTCACTAACTATAGAAGCTATAAAAAACAGACTGGAAAATTTGTCTGTATAAAAATTTAAAATTATTGCAGGCCAAGGAAACTACAAACAGTGTTAAAATGGCAAGGAACAGATAAGCTTCATACTGGGAGAAAATATTCGCATATCATATGTCCAACAAAAGATTTGTATCCAGAATATATAAAGAACTCTCAGAAATCAACAGTAAAAAAACAAACAACCCAATTTTTTAATGAGCAAATTACTTTACAGACACTTTATCAGAGAGGACATGAGGACGGCAAATAGGCACGTGTGAAAATATTCTACGTCGTTAGGCATTAGGGAATGCAAATTAAAATCACAACAAGATACCACGACATACATATTAGAATGCACAAAATAAAAAATACAATACCAAATTCTGAGCAGATGCAGAGTAACTGGAACTCTCTCACACACTGATGATGAGAACGCAAATGGTAAAGCCATTTTGGAAAACAGATCAAAAATATAAATATTTTAGAAACATGTGGGAAATATGCACTCTCACAAACATACTGATGATTACATTAATGGGCTCAGACTTCTTGAAGAGTAATCTGACAGTATCCATTAATGTGTTTAAGTGTACACACCATCTGACCAAGAATTTCCACTTGTAGGTACCTGTTCTTCCTGCATAAAGAAACATGCACAAGGCTGTCTTGTGCATCATCATTTGTAAGCTCAGAAAATTGGAAACAAAGCAAATTCTCATCCAAGCAAAATGAATTTTGGAAGAGTCCTATTCTGAAATACTGCACATCTTCTGAAAAGAATGAGCTGGGGGCTGGCCCCATGGCCGAGTGGTTAAGTTCGCACGCTCTGCTGCAGGCGGTCCAGTGTTTCATTGGTTCGAATCCTGGGCACGGACATGGCACTGCTCATCAAACCACGCTGAGGCAGTGTCCCACATGCCACAACTAGAAGGACCCACAATGAAGAATATACAACTATGTACTGGGGGGCTTTGGGGAGAAAAAGGAAAAAATAAAGTCTTTAAAAAAAAAAAAAAGAATGAGCTGTATACCAACTTAAGGCATAGGTTAAACTATTTTTTAAAAGGATATCATAGAACAGTATATAAAATGCATAATTTATTTTTAAAATATATTTATAATGTAGGTATAGATATGTATAGAAATGTTTTTTTAATGTATAGATAAAAGCAGCAGAAATATACTCTAGATTGTTGACAATGATTTCCCCTTGGAAAGGGAGTAAGAATGAGTGGAAAGAAGGATATATTCTGTGCAGTTTCTGTACAGAACCTTTTACAATAATAATATATTCTTGTATTATTTATGAATTTTAAAAATGTCAAAGAATCTTTAGATCATTTTTTCAAATACCCTGCAGAAAACACAGAAAGTAGAAGTAAAACTAGACACTAACAAGTTAAGCTAAACTTAGCGACAGCTGGTAGATACTACAAATAGGTTCATTACAACAATAAATATAAACAAGCATTCTCCCACATAAAATGTGGGCTGAATGAAATAATAAATGTAACAATTGGCTGGCTAAAACAGACACAACTAAAATAATTTTTTTAATTGACAGACAAAATTTAGGAGAAGATCTAAGGCAGGTGCAAGGATTAAGGCAGGTTGTGGACGACGGACGTGTTGTTTTAAAAGGCAATGCAACAAGTCAGGTGATGTACTTGGAGTCAGGGCAAGCAACTGAGCACTGATTGCCTAACCCTCAGCCTACTTCTCACAATTATCTTGTCTGTGTGGCCCTTGTAGGCATTTGATTTGGAGGGCCCCTAACCCTCTGAGAACATTATAAGAGCAGAGTTACAGAAGCGTAATGGTAAGAATCATAAAAATCATAATCATAAACAGTATTTAACCATTATCACCTGTATCACCATAAAAAGCATTGAAAGATGAACTAGTCATTAAAAAGAAAACTAGTAAACTATAGATTAAAGAATAAAAATCCAACAGTACTGAATTTATATGTCCCAAACAACAGCTGAACATGACAAATACAATTAAAAAATACCAGAAATTCAAAAAAAAATAGGAAGAAATAAATTAAAATTAGAGACCTAATTATTCTACTATAAAAATAGCCAAATCTTCCATTTGTTGAGATTTTTCTAAGTGCCTGGGACTGTGCTAAGCACTCTACATACATTATCTCATTTAATCCTCACAACTCCACGAGGTAGGTGTTGTTATTGTTTTCCCTATTTTATAGATGAGGAAACTGGGACTTAAAGAGGTGAAGTGCCTTTGCCAAGGAAACACAGCTAAAGAGGCAAAACTGCAACTGAGACTCGAGCCTATCCAGCTCCAGAGCCCATGCTCTTAACCACTCCACTATGTTCCTCTCAATACAAAATAATCAGAATGTGCATAATCAATAAATAACAAATTTATCAAAGAAATTGCAGATCTGAACAATAGCATCAATCAGATAGACAATGGAGAAATGCAAAAGATAGAAGAAGAGAATACACTTTATCTTGAAGGATATAAGGATCTCATAAAAATTCATCATATTATAGATAAAAGAAGACAAAAAGAAGCCAGAACATCTAATCCTCCACAATATAAAAAACAATAAAATTAGAAATTAAAAGTGCAAACAAAATTGTATCAGCTTTATTCGTCACAGCCCCAAAACTGAAAACAACCCAAATACTAGCTGGTGAATGGATAAGAAACCGAGGTTCAACACCATGGAGGATTCAACTATAAAAAAGAGGATTCTATTGACATGCAACACGTGGTTGAATCTAAAAAATACTATTCTGAGCAAAAGAAGTCAGACACAAGTGACTAATGTTATCTGATTGCATTTGTATGACATCCTACAAAAGGCAAAAGCTTAGGGACAGAAATCAGATCCGTGGTTACCAGGAACCAAGGGTGGGATAGGGAACCAGCTGCAAAGTAGCACAGGAAAAGTTTGGTGGTAGAAATATTTTATATCTTGATTGTGGTCACTGTCACACAATTGTATACATTTGTCAAAGCTCATTAATGCTATGGCTTAACTGAACTTATTGCATAGTCACTTCACATTATGTGTAAGTCAAACCATAATGCTCCCCACCTCAAACTGATACAGTGAGATATGTCATAAAACTGGGGGAAAAAATAAAAATTTTTTAAAAAGCTATATTTAAAAGGGTAAATTTTATTGTTTACCCTTTAATCATATCTCAATGAACCAGAGTTTTTAAATGCATACAGAATTTAAAAGCTCCACATCATATAAAATTTTAAGTGCTTTAATATTTTCTACATCAAGAAGAAATTCCCTCTATAACAGAATATTTTGAAATTATATTTCTCTATTGAAATTGATGGAGTGCTCCCAAAACAGTGCTTAGAAGAACATTTATTTTTCTAGATTGATAAGGAAGAAAAAAAGCATAAAAGCAAATCCCAATTAACCAAAAAAGGGAGAATTAGCAAATTTATTAAAAATAGTAAAATGTGGGTGAGAAAAAAGGTATTGGCAATAAATAAAAATGACTTTTAAAGTAGGGATGGTATTCTAAATTATTTATTAATAATTATCATTATCAATGCTCTACAGATAGCTGCTGAAGTGTGAAATAATAAACTGAGACATGCCAAAATAGAGACTATAAATAGACTAACAGACTAACCACAGGAGAAGTAGAAACAGTTATAAAAAGTTTATGTCCCAAAAAAACTGATGGTACTCTTGGAGTCACTAAAGTATTTTTTTTAATTTTCAAAAAGCAATTTACTTCCTTATTGTTATCAAAACCATTCAAAAATATAAAAAACAGCATGTAACTCAATTTGTTTAGACAAGTAAAAGTGCTTTTGATCATAAAACCAAAGGCGCCAAGAAAATAATTATATAATAGCTCAATGTTGCTGTTGAAGTTAAACATAAAAATCCACAGTAAAATCTAGGACACAAGATGTGAGTTTAGAGGACCAACTCTACAACAGGTATTGGCTCCAGTAGGGGAGCTGAGGCACATCCCAAGAGGACATCGCCAGTAAGAAACTGCAAGAAAGACATCACAGGCCTCACCCCAAACCCAGAGCACTTGGTTTAGACAGCAGAACAGGCCCTGTGCTTGGGCATACACCACGTGGTCCCCAACATCCATCCTTCTACAGGAGATAGATATTTGTTAAGAAAAATAATCCACATTTTGGAAATAAGGCATAAAGATGACTACATGTCTTTTCAAAGTCATACCGAAGCTTTACTCAAC